>NC_056747.1:1067237589-1067297589 GCF_019279795.1 Protopterus annectens | reverse complement strand
AACCAAGACGCTATCCTCCAAAAAAAAGGAAGCCAATCTGGTGGTCCCCTGCCATAAACAAACTGTACAACAGAAGGAAGAAACTGTTGCAAAAGAGAGTAAAATCCCATGAGTGGTGGATCTCCCTGGTCAGCCTGAGTAAGAAGCTGAGATCCCTTATAAGATCCTCCAAAGCTAGCTATGAAAACAAAATTGCCACTAATTCCAAGAACAACCACAAAGCATTCTATAGCTATGTCAAGAATCTCGATGGCAACACCCAGTTCTGCTCTGAGTTACAGCACAATGGCATGAAAATTACAGAACCAACTGATATTACCAACATCCTGGAAGATAGGTTCAGTGCTAACTTTACCCCCCTCTCACCCCCTAAAGGGCCCATATCTATACAGGAAGAATGCAGAGTCCCTGTAATCACAACTATGCAGGTAAAAGCTGCACTCTTTAAAGCCAGAAATACAGCATCCATGGGACCGGACAACATCGCAGGCTGCATTTTTCATGAACTTCAGAACAAACTGGCTCCCCACTTAAGCACCATGTTCAATAATAGCCTTGCATCAGGCTTTCTGCCCACTGAATGGCACACAGCAACAGTTATCCCACTCCGCAAAGGGGGAGCCACCACTGATCCCGGGAACTATCCACCTATTAGCCTGACAAGCCTAGTCTGCAAGGCCATGGAACGTATCATCATGGAACTCATAAACAAAGACATTGGTAACCTCCAAACTCTGGATCCAACCCAGTTCAGGTTTGTGAAAGGCAGATCATGCCTCCTGAACCTGATCGACTTCTTTGAGGCAGTCACCAAAGCCGTAGATGAGGGTATGGTGGTTCACACAGCCTATCTTGACCTTGCCAAGGTTTATGACACCATCCCCCATTCTGGAATTATAGCTAAACTCACTAAACTAGGTATAAATCCCTATGTCACAAGATGGGTTGCCAACTGGTTCACTGACAGAGCCCACACTGTAAAAGTTGCAGACTCCAAATCTGACCTCAAAGCAGTGACAAGTGGAGTACCACAGGGTTCCATCCTGGGACCTCTCCTGTTTACACAGAAGGCCTCTGGCTAATGAAGTTCACAGATGACTGCAAACTAGGACCCACAGTCAAGTCCCCAAATGATGTGGACATCCTACAGAAGGGCCTCACTGAGACAGATGCCTGGTTTCAGAGCCATGGCCTCCAGCTCAATGCCAATAAATGCAGTGTCATCCCCTTTGGTAAAAACTCTGTACCCATGAACTACCACATAGGCAGCAATCTACTTAACACCAAATGCATGATAAGACACCTTGGGAACCAGGTGGAAAGTAGCCTCTCCTTTGATAGTCACATCGCCACAGTAGTCAGGAAGTCCTTCTACGTGGCACACCTCATCATAAAAGGGTTCTCATCCAGGAAAAAATAGGCCATTGTTCCCCTCTACTCGACACTCATTAGACCCATTGTAGAGTACAATGCCCCTTTTGGAATGTACCTCACAAGACATTTGCAGCAGCTGGAAAGGCCACAGAAGTGCCTCACAAAGAGGATTACTGGCCTCAAACAAATGCCCTACACTGACCGCCTCAAAAAACTCCAGCTTTACACCATAGCATATCACCTACTGATCTCTGCCTAACATAAAAAGCTATGTCAAACCCAGAGGTGTTGGACAGGCTACACCTAAATAAATCCCAATCCCTCCGAGCTACACGCTCTAAGGACCTAAACCTTGTCACCACAATAAACAGGACATGCTGGAGGGATAGATTCCTGTCCCAGAGACTTCCCATACTCTGTAACAGGCTACCCATCTATGTCAAGCAAAGTTCTTTATTAGCGCTCTTTAAGAAAAATCTTGATGAGTGGATGGGAAATAGGAAATACACCCTGGGGATCACTTCTGTGTCTCTGCTCGACAGTGGCACAGGAAAATAATTTTCTTGGGTGGCGTAAGCCAGGGAACCTTGTTGGCTAGACTTACGTAGGCCCTTAGGCCGATAGCCTAGTACCTACATATGAACCTATGTAGTTGTGCTGGAATATAGAATGTATTGGTATCCTGTGTGTTTTCAGTATTCTGACATTCAGTATTTTCATTTTCAGTCTTTTGAATTTTCAAGATTTTAATCTCAGTCTTTTGAAATTCAAGATTTTGGGCTTTCAGTCTTTTGAAGTGCATATATATATATATATATATATATATATATATATATATATATATATATATATATATACATATATATGTATTTATAGCCTTGCCAGACTCGAATCATGTTATAATAAAATCGCCAAGTTTGCAAAAAACTCCACCTTTAGAACCCACCATTGCCAGGCTGTAAGGGAACTGCAATGGCTGGAACCTCCCCAGCTACTAATCTATCATCAATTAGTCATTGCCTACAATGTAGTAACACATACAGAAAAAAAACCTGCACTCGGCCAACTTCTCACCCACTATAATACAAATTGTCCTCTCCGATCTTCCGACAGACCCGTCCTCTGTATCTCTAGGGCTAACAATACTGCAGGAAAAGCACTGTTCTCCCACTCCATAGCTACAGCCAGGAATAATCTCCCTACAGCTCTGATTTCTGCCCCTTACCTTTTCTCACTTTAAAAACTCATTTAGAACACACTTAAAGAATAAATGGCTACGCCCATGTATTACATAAATCTTCAAATTATTCCACTTATATACCTCACTTCCTAATATGCCTACTGTAATATATATTACAATCTAGGTCTTCTAATGCTGATTGAATTTGTATACTTATTCTGTTATTAACCTTGTGCAACTATTTTTTCCTGTAATATATAGGTCTTGTTATGTCTTCTGCTGTATACTGTATTTTAACATATTGTGTAAAATTGTACTTACTGTGGAGCTTTTCTCCCTGGGCCTGCCCAGTCGGACCATCCCAGTTAATAAATGTAAAATAAATAAATTATATATATATATATATATATATATATATATATATATATATATATATATATAATTTTAAATGAACACACCACTCCAAACATACATGTGCAGAACAAACATTTATATGGAAATATAGATACAGAGCACATATAATATATGTGTGTTTGTGTGTGTGTGTGTGTGTGTGTGTGTGTGTGTGTGTGTGTGTGTGTGTGTTTGTGCACACACACACACACACACACACACACACACATATCTATTACTCCTTTGAATTCAAAGGGACTTCAATGTCAAATGTAATGAAACTTTTTTTATTTCTCAAGTGTTTACGTATTAAATTCTCTCTCCTTGCATCATTCACTCCTCTCTCATATTCCCTTCCTTGCCCTGTTCTTCACACCAGATTTCTGTTTTCCCCAGTGACTTCTGCATCTTATTATATATACCAATGGCAATGTATAGTATTGCACTCAATGTGTATGCTAGAGTAATGCTAACACAGACATGTATGCCATTTCAACAAATGGTCTATATTTTTACTTTGATTTCTGCTCTGTATATTCACTCTGTTGTGACCATCTTGAATGCAGTTGAAAAGAAGCAGTAGTTAAAAAAAATAAATAAATAAAATAGATCTTTTGGTGGATGAAAATAGATGATTACATTCAGTGTACTGGCCATGACTCATTTTTCAAAAATGCACTATTATCAAGACGTGTAAAAGATGCCTTGGAGCAAGTATGTGCATATCAAAAGGCAGTAATGAAGTACAGAGGGAGAGCACCATGTGGAGGTGACAAATAGTAATGAACAAATATGAGATCTCAGGATTCAATTTGAAATGAATGTATATGAAGGTATTTGATGCAAATAAGATTACAAGAGAACATGGCAACATTTCTTCTGAAGTGCAGGGTAGATACCTCCATATTTCAGCAGAATACACAACAGTCATATGTTTCTGAATGACTTCAGAAATCATAATGTGCGGAGCACTTGAATAACAATGATCCAGAGTGTTTTCAATAGGAAAGGAGAGGTATAGTAAGGAAATGTCAGTGATTCCCTCTGAAAGGCAACTGCAGACATTCGGACTCCTATGTAAATGAGTGTACTTGATTTTTCAGAGGGAGTCAATGGAAGAACAGGTTTGACAAAATGTAATGGGTGGGAGTTATCTCACACGTAGCTGTGACCCCCCCACGGGTGTCCTAATTGTGCTATCTGATGTCATCAGATAGCTCTTACTTCAAAGAAAATAAATGGTATTATCATACTGGGTCATGAGGAAGACAAAACATGTAGTTTGCTCAGGTTTTGTTTTAAAATACAAATACAGCATCATTCCACCTGAGAAATGTGTGGATATGTACCATCATTCATATACATTTTATTTATTTATTTTATTTATTTTACATTTGTTGACCGGGATAGTCCGAATGGATTCATGTCCCTTTTCAGCGGAGGCCTGGGGAGAAAAGTTCCAAGATAAGCAGATACAATAAAAACAATGAAAAAATATGGTATAGACAAAGAATACATAAGCAAACATGAATAGACAAGTTCAACAGGTTAGAGTTACTCCCTGGTGACAGTCAAGGGTAAGTTCAACAGTAATCTGATTAACAGATTTTTCACATTCTTGTTGAAAGTTAGCCAGGCTTGTTGCAGTGGCAAAGCCAGCTCAGTGCCAGATGTTGTTTGAGTCTAGTTTTAAATTGGCCTAGGGAGGAGAGCAAAGTAATATCAGCTGGAAGTGAGTTCCAGGGTCTGCCTGCAGAGTTTGCAAAGAGGGAATCACCGTCTGCATTGTTAATTTTGATTGTCTGAATTAGTAGTCTGTTCGAGGATTGAAACAGTCATGGATTGTTATGGGGGGGGGGTGATAAGATTTTTTCTGGATTATAAAGGATTTTATTGCCATAATCAGTAGGCTATATTGGATTAGACTGGGTAGTTCAAGCCACCCAAGCTGGTTAAGATTGATGCAGTGGTGTGTCCTAAAAGGCAGGCCAGTGGCAAATTTCGCAATGTGATTATAACAGGTTGAGAGTTTATTAAGTACAGTTTTGTTTAGATTAGAGATTGGGGGGATGCATATAAAAGTGTTGAAAGTAGATGAGAGCGAGCTATGGCAATTTTGGCTGAAGGGGTGAGAAAGGCTTTTATTCTGTAAAGTGACCCCAATTTTTTATTGATAGTTTTGATCGATTGGTTTACATGTAGGTCGAATTTTAGGTTATCAATAATGACACCTAATAGTTTTGTAGAGGAGTCAGGGGAGATTATTGTGCCATCATTTGCATTTATGGTAGAGGTAAAAGCAGCAGACCGTTGTGTTTGTGAGAATAACAGCATTTTAATTTTTGGGGATTTAGTATCAATCGACGTTCAGAGAGCCAGTTTTCTACAGTATTATAGGTAGACTGGCTAGCAGACCATAAATCTGTAGGAGATGTAGCAGAGCAAATCAGGGTGGAGTTGTCAGCATATTGGATACAGCTGACATTTGGGATGACAGTATACAAGTCATTAATAAAGATGGAAAACAGTAGGGGCCCTAGTATGGAGCCTTGTGGTACTCCAACGGTGTTAGGTAGTAGGTTAGAGAGCTTGTTCTGCCAAAGAACAGCCTGCTGTCTCCCATTGAGGTAGGATTAAAACCATTGAAGGGCTTTAGACTCTAAACAGAAAGCTTGCAGGGTGTGAATCAAAAGTTGGTGGTCAACCATGTCAAATGCCTTGGAAAGATCCAAGAAGAGGGCTGAGGATATGTGATTATTGTTACGGTTATTGTTTATGGTATTGATAAATGCTAGTAGGGCTGAAGTAGTGCTGTGGTGTGGACAGAAGCCGTGTTGGGTATCTGCCATGAGGTGATTCTGGATTAGGTGGTGCATGAGTTGTTTGTGTATACATTTTTCCATAATATTTTCAAGTGGAGAAAGTATAGCTATTGTTCTATAATTGGAGAATTCAGTAGAGGAGCCTACTTTATGTAGTGGGATTATGTAGGATGTTTTCCAAATGGTGGGAATTTTAGCCTCTGCTATGGTATGATTAATTAGTATTGATACTGGGTAGGCAATAGCATCAGCTGATTTTTGAAGGTACTTGGCGGGGAGTTGATCAACGGAGAGTGTGGTGGGTTTTAATTTTTTGATCGAGGTACAGAAAAGTGACATGGACACTGGTTGAAAGTTGAACGTGAGTAGGCTCATAGGGATGGTACTGTCAGGGCCAGGGGAGCTAGGAGGTAATTGGCTAGCTAGGGTTTGAATTGTCTCAGTAAAGAAATAGTTACAGCTATCTGAAACATCCTCTGGTGGTTTATCAATGGTAGCAGCGGGGATAGGGGTAGAAGATTTTCCAGGATCAAGTAGATTATTCAGACCTGCCCAGAATTTCTGAGGATTGTTCTAGTTTGCTGTCTGTAGATTACAATAGTATTGTTTTTTGTCTTGTAAAATGGATTTTTTAGTTTCATTCCTAGCTTGCCTGTATTTAACATGATCTTGGGGTCTTTAGTAGATTGCCATAGAGCCCAAAATCTGTTGCTACTGTTAATTTTTAGTCTAAACTCTTTAGAAAACCATGGTGTAGTTTTTGCTTTTGTTCTCTTTGAATGGGCAGATGCATGTAAATCAAGGATTTCAAGAAATTTGTTGCCAAAATATGCAACTGCCTCCTCTAAGGGGAGGTGTTTTAGAATAGACCTGTTACATGAGTTAAGATCCTGTTGGAATTTGTCAGGGTCAAAGTCTTTTTTGTTTCTGACTTTTCTGAGTAAGGGTTGTTGGGGATTAATGGCTTTTTGCTAAACTATATAAGTAAGAAGGTGATCGCTTAGGTCATCGGGGAGGGTACCAGTGGTGTACATTTGGGGATTATGATTTATGAGTACCTAGTCGAGTATGCTTTCTTTTTGGTTGGGTTTACGTAGCCTGGTAGGGGTGGTTATGATTTGTGTAAATGCATGCAGGCTAATATGGGTAGATGGGGATTCTGAGGAACAGCTGCCACAGTCTATGTTAAAATCTCTGAGTAGTAGGGTTTCTTGGGAGTGTTGACATGATAGCCAGTGTAGGGTATCTTCAAGTGTGTCTATATTTTTACCTGGGGAAATATACATGAAGATGATGTTGATGCATTTACTTTTGTTAAGTTGCAATCTAGTGGCAAGAATTTCAGAGTTATTAATCTGAGGTGGTTGAGTAAAATCTATGGTCACATTCAACTCAGATCTGTAGAATATAGCTACCCCACCCCCCTTCCTGGAAACATGATCCAGCCTGTCTATGTTATACCCAGGTGGTAACACTTCATTGTTTGTAGTGTTAGATTTTAACCAGGTTTCAGATAGACAGAGAATCTCAGGGGAATGGACAGCCAGGAGTGCATGCAGTTCATGTACTTTGTCATTAATGCTTCTAATATTGATATGACAGGCCAGAAGAGAGTTAGTTGTTCTATTGATTATAGTTTTATAGCTAAAGTTACAAGTAGAGGGTGTATATATATCAGAAGTGGATGGGCCAGGGTCGGGGTGAATATTACCACCAAGTATTAGGCTAGGTCTGTGCTTAGTGATACGTTTCAGGAGTTTGTATATAAGTTTGTAGTATTGTCTAGATCTAGGGCTAATGTGCCAGAGGTTGGTATGCTGAAAGAGTGAACAAGATGTTAAGTTGGACCCATTATTATTAGCATGGCTGAAGGTGAGATGCTTTACAGCTGGGGTGATAGTATGGCCTTTTGGGTACTGTTAGGCAATGAGAAAGTGGTTTTCATAC
The DNA here is from genome assembly GCF_019279795.1 of Protopterus annectens. Taxonomy (NCBI): domain Eukaryota; kingdom Metazoa; phylum Chordata; order Ceratodontiformes; family Protopteridae; genus Protopterus; species Protopterus annectens. The sequence goes on along the minus strand of NC_056747.1, from coordinate 1,067,289,873 downwards.
AAGGTGAGTAAATAAGTGGCCAGCAGAATGGGTAGTAAAGAGGAGTATAGCATTATGAGAGGAGGACTATAGTAGTTAGGATCTGTTGTTTGTATGGCAAAACAGTGGGAGATCTGATGGTAAATTTAGAGGTAATAGAGTGGGTGGAGAAAGTATGTTAGGTGAAAACTGATAGGATGTTATAACAGGGGGTGTGGTTGAGTAACTATAAATTTAGTGGCATTGGGGAAGGTGGAAAATGGGGGCAGGGAGGGGTGCAGAGTGAGCCCAAGCAGAGCAAGGGCAAGCGGAGTGGGGCAAACAGTGACTACAAGTGTTTTCTTAGGTTTCCTGGAGCCATATGGTATGTATTTAGGTTCATAGGTAGGTATTAGGCTATCGGCCCAAGGGCCTATGTAAGCCTAGCCAACAAGGTTCCCTGGCTTATGCCACCCAAGAAAGTTATTTTTCTGTGCCACTATCAAGCAAAGACACAGAAGTGATCCCTGGGGTGTATTTCCTATTTCCCATCCACTCATCAAGATTTGTCTTGAAGAGTGCTAATGAAGAACTTTGCTTGACATAGATGGATAGCCTGTTCCAGAGTATAGGAAGTCTCTGGGACAGGAATCTATCCCTCCAGCATGTCCTGTTTATTGTGGTGACAAGGTTTAGGTCCATAGAGTGTAGCTTGGAGGGATTGGGATTTCTTTAGGTGTAGCATGTCTAACAGCTCTGGGTTTGACATAGCTTTATATGTTAGGCAGAGATCACCTCAGAGTAGGTGATATGCTACAGAGTAAAGTTGGAGTTTTTTGAGGTGGTCAGTGTAGGGCATTTGTTTGAGGCCAGTAATCCTCTTCATGAGGTACTTCTGTGGCCTTTCCAGCTGCTGCAGATGTCTTGTGAGGTACATTCCAAAAGGGGCATTGTACACTATAATGGGTCTAATGAGTGTCGAGTAGAGGGGAAGAATTACCTCTTTTTTCCTGGATGAGAACCCTTTTATGATGAGGTGTGCCATCTAGAAGGACTTCCTGACTACTGTGGCAATGTGACTATCAAAGGAGAGACTACTGTCCACCTGGGTCCCAGGGTCTCTTATCACGCATTCAGTGTTAAGTAGATTGCTGCCTATGTGGTAGTTCATGGGTACAGAGTTTTTACCAAAGTTTTTACCAAAGTAACACATTTAGTGTTAACTTAATGGCTGTGTTTTTAAACTGTATTTTTAAAATATATTTTACGCTAAGTTATACACTATGTTTTAGACTGTGCAGTCTAAATTTATTGACATTATCATTGAAACATCTATTGACATTAACAACTGTATCTTTAAAAGTTATATGCACACACTCTTAAACCTTTTCTACCTTTCCTCTCTCTATCCCCACTACTAACTTACTCTAACCTCCCTTTCTCTACACAACCTCCCATGAAGTTACACTCGAACCTTTACACATACTCCCGTGAGGTTACACTCATAATTTTCCATATCTGTTCCTACTTTCTCCTCTATCACATCTTACCCTTCTCTACTCATATTATCCTAAGCCTTCAGCAATATAATGTGTTACAATATTTCATGACATCTAGAATATTAGTAATTGTTATGATCATTAATTATTAAAAATGACCACTGGAATCCGGAACAACACACTGAAGTTTAATATAAGTTAACCGCTTTTCATCCGGTACAATACCTGGACTTCCTCAGAGGAAGTCTGGGTAATGTACCGGATGAAAAGCACTTAACTTATATTACACTTTAGTGTATTGTTCCTATTTCCAGTGGTCATTTTTAATAAGTGGATTTGTTTTCATGCTTTGTTCTTTTTGAAGTTTGATGATCATTAATTATGTAGAGAATGGTGTATCTTTCTATTTTCAATCTTTCCATATAATTTATACTTGAACACTAAGCTTTTAATATGTCTGTTGAGTTTTTATTATGACAAACTAATGTGCAGTTTTTCAAAATTTGTGCTTGAATATTACAAATTTATTAGGTCTAATTTTCCTTCTGTTAACCATATGTATACAGAGGTTTTTCCCCAGGCCTACACTGAAAATGGGTACTTCAGGACCCAGTCTGTCTTTCCCACTAAACAAATGACAAACAAATAAATAAATAAGTTTCAAAAATACTGAAACACAGTCTGTGCTGAGTGCTGAATTGTCATACAGCAAAGGAAAGGAATGCACAGCTTTCATAACGTGTCATATGTGGATTGCCTCTGATGCGCAATCACTATACTTGGTTACATGCAGAATGCTGATGGGTGATCTACGTCTGCCAAACTAATACATCCCTGAATTGTGCTCTGATGGACCAGTTTCATATCTGCAAAATGAAAAGTTACACAACTACCAGATCTAAAGAAAAACTTTGCTTGGAACATAAACTGGATATGTTGTAGGGACAGGTATGTGTCTCAGAGAATACATAAACTGGATATGTTGGAGGGATAGGTATGTGTCTCAGTAAATGAACATAAACTGGATATGTTAGAGGGACAGGTATGTGTCTCAGGGAATACCCCCTTCTGGATATGTTGGAGGGACAGGTATTTGTCTCAGGGAATATCCCCTTCTGGATATGTTGGACCGACAGGTTTGTGTCTCATGGAATACTGGATATGTTGAAGGGACAGGTATGCGTTTCAGAGAATACCCCCTTCTGGATATGTTGGAGGGACATGTATATGTCTGAGGTAATACCCCTCCTGGATATGTTGGAGGGAATGGTATATGTCTCAGAGAATGAACAAACTGGATATGTTTTAAGGGACAAGTATGTGTTTCAGAGAATGCCCTCATCTGGGTATGTTGGAGGGACAGGTATGTGTCTCAAAGAATAGGATCATAGGAGGTTACTAGGCTAATGGCCCTGGGGCCTTACAAGTCCAGCCAAGAATTTATCCCCAAAAAAGAATACTCAGTCAGCACTTGCCACCCCTGTTAATGAGGGACAAAGGTGGAACCCCAGGACAAATTTGTGGTTTCCCATCCACTCATTAAGGTTGCACTTGAAGAGAGTCAGTGAGGTACTCTATTTGACATGTATGGGAAGTCTATTCCAGAGATGGGACAGCCTCTGGGAGGCAAACCTGTCTTTCCAGCAGGTTTTGTTGATGTCGCATATTAGATTTAGGCCTATCAAGTGGGTAATATGTGAGGAGTTAGACTTACGGATATTGGGCATCTCTCTTAGGGCAGGGTCCGATATTGCCTTGTAGGCAAGATACAGATCACCTCTGAGCAATCTGTATGATACTGAGTATAGTGACAGTGATTTGAGCCTGTCCACATAGGACAGATGTTGGAAGCCATGGATTCTCTTTGCGAGGTATTTCTGTGGCCTTTCCAGTTGGTGCAGGTGTTTGGAGAGGTACATACCAAGCAGGGCATTATACTCAATTATAGACCTAATGAGGGAGGAGTAAAGAGCGGTAATAACCTCCTTTTTTCTGGATGCAATCCTTTTACTTATGAGATGAACCAAGTAAGAGGCTTTTCTGACCACTGCTGCCACATGATGGACGAATGTAATGTGAGATTGTTGTGTACCTGAGTACCTTCAGGTTTCACACCGGTATACTACTTGGGGTGCTGATGTGGTATCAGTAGGGGCCATGTTTGCCAAAAATGGCACGATATAATATTTTTTACATTTTTTTAAGCCATGACTTTTTGCTTACACCAGTTATTAGTAGTACCCTCTTGCAGTATGTTACCATCACCATCATTTGCTAGTCATTGACCATCCACAGATCCATCCAGCAGGTCATCCACAGACTTTGCATGGTCTGCTGATTTTGATACCTCTGAGCCTCTGAGAGGTAGGTCCCAGGACACATAGCACAGAGCATCACCACTACCACCTGTGAGGCCTGAGGGAGTGGTGCCTATTTTGTGGGTGTAGTCTCCTTTGATCTTGTGGGTCCTATCAGTGAGCCAGAGAGATCCCATCGATGAGACAGAGACTTTCGATTATGTTGAGTTGCTGTGATTGATGATGTGTGATGGCCAACTCAAGATAGAGAACTCTTGGGCCAACTGGTGTATCCTGACAGGGCCTCCTGACAGTCTCCAGGGTCACAGGTTCAGTCAGCAAGTCTTCCCCCCTGACATTAACACTGATTGTGCCCGGGTCAAGTGGTGTGCCTGCTTCCTAGTCATAATAACACGTTCCATGGCTTTACATATCAGACTTGTCAAGCTAATGGGGCACTAGTTTCCTGAGTCAGTAGTAGCACCACCTTTGTGCAAGGGGATGACAATAGCAGTTCTCCACTATGCTGGAATGAAGCCTGTAATTAGGATGTGGTTGAATAGGTTGCTCAATGGAAAAGCTAGTTCTTGCTGGAGATGGAGAAGAATACAACCTGTGATACTATCAGGTCTCATGGAAGCTGTGTTCTCTGCTTTGGATAGGACTTTTAACACTTGATCTACAGAGATGTGATGTGTTGGACAAGTATCAGGGATGTTGAATAGGCCTTTGTGGGGTGCACTAAACCTACCAGCTTGCAGGTTGGCTAAGTCAACAGGATCAGTGTAAGTGGTACCCGTAAGTACTACTTCAAAACAAACCTGGGCTTTGCCATAAAGGTTCCTGACATAATTCCCCCTTCTGGATATGTTTGAGGGACAGGTATGTGTCTCAGAGAATACCCCCTTATGGATATGTTTTAGGACTTGGCATGTGTCTCAGGGAATGTCCCATCCTGGATATGTTGGATGGACTGGCATGTGTCTGAGAGATTACCCCCTTCTCTGAAGCAGACTTCTCATCCATGTGAATCTGAATTATTCCTTGGTCGTAGTCATGCATACTGTGGGCCTATGGATGAGGAGGTAGTTGCAAGCATAGTTTATTACATCTGTTTGGAAGGCACTGTGTTATAAACATGCATCTGTACCATCTTTACCTCTGCTAAAAAGTCTGTAATCCTTGGTTCTACTAATGGTGGAGATATTGGTACTGTGGAGAAACCAGACTTCCAGGATGCTTGGGTCTGTAATGGTCTGCAGCTAATCATCGTCATGTTGTACATGTGAGCACACATTGAGTGCGCCACTCTAGCTTGCTTTGCCTGTGATGTTTATCACATCAGCCAACTGTGCTACTATAACACTTAAAATAGGATCTGAACTGTTCTGAGAGTTTGCATTACATGTGGAATTGGTGAAGTAGTTTAAAGGTAATGAACATAGGAAACTGAGGAAGCAGGTCCTCATGGCTGCAAAGGAAAAGGTCATCAGTGGACATCAAGGAGTACAGGACCACTTTTATGCAGAACAGAAAATGCAGTAAGATATTAGCTGAGATAATACTTAATATTTATGCTAAAGGCAGGCCCCAGATAAACAGTGTTTAAAACATGTACCTGGAGCAAGGGAATAGCTAGGCATACTCAGTGTACTCAAATGAGTACATATTTTTCTCAGCATCTCTCACAAAATTTGTGTTCCAAAGAGTTAAGTAATGAAGTGTTTCTGTTTCAGGCATCATTTCCATCATTAAATGCACACTACTACAAATCCTGTTATTCTAGAAACTATGTGCAAACTTTATAAAAACAATGTTTAAAACCTGTCCCTATTTTTGTGCCTTTGACCCCATTATTGTAGGCTATATCCAGATCTGTTGTGCTAAGAGACTGGGAGATAGGCTTCCCTGGCACTGCTTTCAGGAGAGAGAAAGACACATTTCACTTTTTTCAGTTACCAAGAAGAGACTAATGCTATAAATTTTGAGGGTGTGGGTGGCTCACCTCCACATTGGATGGCAGGGGAACCTGATCCCCGTCTCAGCAAAAACACTTAAATTTCAGCGTACCTGATCATCAAGGGGTTCAATCTTCCATAAGTCACAGTGGAAGGACTTAACTATATCCTTGTATTAAAATAAAGAATTAATATACATTAAAATTATGCTTGGCTTTGCTGTATTGCTGTCTATGAAGTAGCATAGGCTGTACTATTTGCCTTTTTCTTTAAATGTCCTGGATCCCTTTAGTAGCTTGTCCATGTATGTACAAGCACTTCCGTGACACCAAAATGAAACATTTCCCCCAAAGATCCTTTCAGACATTAGTCCATGTCTGCACAAGCACTTGACTGATTCCAAAATAAAACATTTCCCAAAGCAACCCTGTCAGTACTATGTCCAAGTGTACACAAGAATCAAGATGAAACATTTCTCTAAGTGACCCCTTCAGTAGTCTTTCTGTCCATGTATGCACAAGCACTCAAATGACATCAAAATAAAACACATTTCATCCATGTAATGACCCCTTCAGTAGTCTGTCCTAGTCTGTATGCACAAGCACTCAAATTACATCAAAATTAAACATATATCCCTCAAGTAATGGCCCCTTCAGTAGTCTGCCCAAATATGTATCAATGAATCACATTTCCTCAAGTAATGACCCCTTCAGTAGTCTATCCATGGAAGTATAAACACTTCAATGACTCCAAAATGGCACATTTCTCCAAAATAATTACACCTTTAGTAGTTTACACATAAGTAGGTGACTAAATCCAAAATGAAACATTTCCTCCAATGACCCCTTCAGTAGTATGTCCAAGTATATACAATCACCAAAATGAAACATTCCCCCAATGACCCCTTTAGTTGTATCTTAAAGTATGCACAAGTACTAAAATGAAACATTCCCCCCAATGACTCATGTATGAAGAAATGCCAGAATGAAACATCTCCCCCAAGGACCCCTTCAGTAGTATATTGAAGAATCTACAAGTAACAGAATTAAACATTTCACCCAAGGACCTCTTATGTACAACCACCAAAATGAAACATTCACCCCAATGACACTTTCAGCAGTCTGTGCAAGTATACACAAGCACCTAATTGAAACTTTCCCTCCAACATCCCTTTAGCAGTCTGTCCCAGTATGCACAAGTGTCAAACTGAAGCATTTCCCCCTATGAACCCTTCAGTAGTATGTCCAGGTATGTACAAGCACCAAAATAAAACATGCACCCGATGACCCCTTCAGTAGTCTATCCAAGTAAGCGCAAGAACCAAAATGAAACATTTACTCTATTAACCTCAGAGGCTCCTTTTTTTTCCCTGCCCACTTAGTCTGTCTCGCAGAACACCAAATGTGCCAATGGTGAGTGATTTCAATTCCCAAAACAGGATATCCCTCAACTCACAGTGAGCACCAAAGATTTAACTAAAGAGACTGCCATTATTGCACTGTGGGCCAAGCAAGATGATGGAAGCAGGGGTTGGAAGCTCACAGGAGTGCCATGGATGCCCCTTTAGGCCGTACGTGTTGCCATCCCATTCAAGAGAAAAAAATTATATGTAATTAAAAATATTTTTTTTAGTTTTACATCACTGAATTGTGCACTCGACAGGACAGTGCTTGGGGTGATTGCCCCTTTCACCACACCCTTGCTACAGTACTGATGCGCATTATGGTAGGTTTGCATCTTAAATATCATCTAACCTTCCTAGTTTGCTTATGATTTGTTTCATATTGTACATGTGTATGAATAACCTCAAATGTATACTGTATACCACTGCTCAATTAGTCTTAAGGAGATTAACATCAATTTACCAAATTATATCTTTTAACTATAATAGCTACTAAGGATAGTTTCAAACATTTTGTCAAGTGATCCAGAGATACATTACAGAGTCTAGAGAATTTAAGTACATTTAGAGTTCTAGACTTATTACTCAGTATATATTTTCATTACTGTAAATGTTATTATCTGACTTTCACTCATTATAATCTTACTACTTTTGAGCTCCTCAGTACCATGAGTCATAAATGACTTTTTTTTTGTAATTCTTTCTGTACTCACTGCCTGTAAGCCATCATCCCTCCAGCAGTCAGCTGGTCTATCTATTCTGCGTAGTCAAGAATCGATCATGGGAGGCAGCCATCCAGTGTCTAATTTAATTAATGATTGTGGCAAGATACAATATAAACAGAGTGGAGAGAAAGGACATATAGACAGAAGGCATGTGGCTGAATGCAGATTATTTTAAAAAGGACACTTTTGGATGGAGCAAACAGCAAAAATGAGAAACAAGGGGAAAGGGAAGGAAGCATGCACAAGGAAGGACAAAGAGACTGGGGAGAGAGTGAACTACAAGAAGCAGAAACTGTAGAAGGGAAACAAATATGGAGGGAAAAAGGATGAGAGAGACTGCATCTAGGAAGAGAGGTCAGGAGAAGGAACTGATACTAATATTTTCTGAAGTTCTAGCCAGTGAAAAATCTGATTCTGAAGATCAAAGATTACTTGTACATACACCCAGGAAAATATTCAGTGGTGCAAAGAGCAAAAATAAGAAAACATATCCTCCCTTGCCGAAAAGTATTGACCTGCCCTTGGATTGACTCCAACAACTAAACCAATTATTAAAGTCAATCATCTTTTGTTCATATTGCAGCATCATCTATGCAGAAGGTAGAATACTGCTCAATGCTAGGCTTATACTAGCCTGAGACACTTAACCCAAGAAATCCATCATGTCTCTCTTCACGTAGTCCAAGCAGTTATGTCTAAAGTCATTTGCAAACACAATGACTATGACAGTCTTCCAGATATCACTTTTGGCAGACTGGTAAGAGGTGTCCTGCATCTGTCATACAATGCATCCTCCAACTCAGTATTGATGGACCTAATGCACATCAACAAGACAAATGGCATCAGAAATACTTAGTCCAAGGATCTAAACCTCTTCTGTAACATCAGCAGAATTGTTTGTATCTCAAAGAGGATACCACTGATTTGGAACAGATTCTCCATTCACATAAAACAAAGCTCAGCCCTGTCCATATTCAAGCAGAACTTGGATATATAGATGGGTAAAAGAAAACATACCCCCCAGACTGCTCCCTCTACTAGTAATAGGCAGTGGCTGCTCCTAAATGTTTTATCCCATGCATAGGTCCTTAAAATTACATATGGTATGATCACATTTTTCTCACTAGGGGATGTATAAGGATGTATAACACCAAACTGGATAGGTTAATTCACCAAGGAGGAAATTAGCCAGGCATATCATGGCCTTCCTATATTACTCTCATTCACTTAAAGTTAAGTTAACAACTTTGTTATATCAACATCAATCTTATCAATAATAAGTATGAAAGTCTAATGTGTGGCATTACTGATGGGATTATATACATCAGTTATTCATATGGAATGCATAAAATGTCAGTATGGCTTGTGATGTAAAATGCTTGCAGCTACGATTCTGTCAGTGTGGTTTGTTTTCATTAATATACGTGTATGATTGCTTATGTTGTATGTGATGTATTCATAAAGATGTTTCTTGTTTAAAAAAGGAGCAGTAATTGAATAATTTACGCAATATTGCTTAGGCTATATGATATACAGAAAAATATGTGAAGTATAATGTTTGTTAATGTTAATTTGTTGATATAGTTGGATTACTTTTGTATAAATGTAAACTTGCCTATGTCACAAGTGATAATTCAATAAAGATGTTTAAAAATGTATAAGCGACATGGCAAATATATGACAGAGGATCATGCACATAATTCAGATCCAGGGACATTTGAAAGGAACGCACAGCTCTCACCATATCACCATCTCACCATCTAGGTACATTATATCTATATACAAATACAAACTAGCTACAAGCATTTTGTGTACTACACATCCATACACACACGTGTATAGAATATATATATATATATATATATATATATATATATATATATCTATAGTATATATATATATATATATATATATATATATATATATATCTATAGTACATATATAGATGGGTCTACTTCAGAATGTCGACCGTTCAGAATGCCGACTTTCATATGGCCGACACCATGTGATCAACATTCCGAAAGACCGACATCCTGAAATAGCACCATTTACCTACCTGTAAACACAGTAAAACTGTGTTATGCAGGGGGGCTTCACACCTCCTGCTACTTAGATATTCTCACTCCTAGATCGCACTACAGTGCAGGAAAGGGGAATCTCCCAGTCCCACACTGTAGCAGGATCTCCACTATCATTTGTAGGCCTTTCAAACGTTCGCTCATATGGTGTCAGCCATATGTGTTTCGAACATTTGAAAGTTCGAACAAATGAAGGGCACCCATATATATATATATATATATATATATATATATATATATATATATATATATATATATATATATATATATATATATATATATATATATATATATATATATATATATATATATATATATATATATATATATATATATATATATATATATATATATATATATGTGTGTGTGTGTGTGTGTGTGTGTGTGTGTGTGTGTGTCATATGCAGTACCTTGACTTCTAAAGCAGCATCTAGTCATAAAAGGCAGAAAATATATTTTTTTAAATAAAATGTTAATGATGTTTGTCTTTATGAAGTCCCTCTATGGTTCATACTGACAGAATACACTATTGATGCATGTGGAAACAGTTTTAACATTGCTGTCATATAATGTTCAAGGTTGCTGATTTACGGATTTAAAAAAATGAAATTCCATTTCATTAAATAATATATAGAAATTATATCCATGATTTTTCTTGGCCATTATCAAGATTTTATTATAAATTTCTACTTCATCTATATCTATGGAAAATCAAAACTGATTAAAATTACAGTGCACTTAATAAAGCTGACATTTTTATAAGCAGCAAATATGAAAGAAAATACAGGCTGTGGTTAGAGATTACAATGAACTAAAATGACAAATGCCACAAAATCCAGTGTTTTTTTCCAGAACTCAGACAACCTGTATTCAGGATTTCCTGGTACTTTTCCTGGAAAATGGAAAGTCATTGTCTCTAATAATGCTTGTTTTATAATCATCCAAATGATGTTGATTGACATTTGGTGACATGACATACAAATGAATGGATTTCTGAAATTTATAGGAAGCTCAAAGCTACTGAATATTGTGACTATCAATCCAGTCAAGCCTGGTGTGGTTTTATGAGTATCCATTCAATTATCCCAGTCACATTTAGAATGAATTGTCACTGCAGATTCTTTTGCATATCCAGTTTCAAGTCTCATCAACAGATTCAAAACTCCGATGTCCCTAACCTGTGAAAAAAGTTATCATTCTCTACATAAAGGAGATAACTCTTCTGAAATGTCTAACTTTAGGCCACTTGCCAATTTGTCCCCTGTTTCTAAGATCCTGGAAAAGTGTAATTCATAAGCAACTCCTTCAGTACGTCTTGCAAAGTGTAATTCATAATGATCACCTGACCCCAACATAGTTTCTGACCAGACCATAGCACAACTACAGCTCTCCTCAACTATTCTGACACCATTAATAAGGCTAGAGACCAGGTAAAGTTCATCTGTTCTGTTTTTGTAGATCTCTCAAAACCCATTGATGTAAAGTCACATGAGGAACCTTTGTCTGAAATGTCCTCTCTAGGCCTTTACAAACAAGTCTTCTATGATTCTCTACCCATCTGAAAGATAGCAACTTGTTAAATGACTTTTTTTTCTCTCCCCTTTTCTCCTAGTTAAAACAGGTGTTCCTCAGAGCTCTATTCTTGGTCTACTGATCTTTAACATTTTCCTCAATAACAGATATACCTCCTCTCGGCAAGCTATCCTTATTCAATATGCAGATGCCTAAACTCTCATCTGCTCATCTGACAGCACACTACAACTACAATCTATGACAAAGAATGTCTTCAACTCAGATGAACTGTGACTACATGAAACCAGATTTTACTAAATCCCAAAAGGACTAAACTACAACTATTTTCCAAAGTTCCATGCCAATGCTAAAAGTAACTTCTACATTACCTCTTTAAACGATGTAATTATTGAAGAAGAGATGCACACCAAATTGCTTGGAGTCACCACAGATGACAACACAAATCTTTTATTTTTTCAAAAATCATTATTTTTATGTTATTAAACTTTTAACAGACACATCCAAAACATTTGCCTAGAAATTGAATGTCTAACCATGAGAATATAAATAATACATATAGAATAGGCAATAACTTATTTACAAAATATTTAAAACTGTATAGACAAAGTAACATGTTTACAATATATACACTATGTACAATAAAATGCTATAAGCCTAATAGACGAGCATACAATCTAATTAACCAAAGAAAAAAAAGGATCATAAAAGATACTTAAATATAATAACTATATATCTTAATTATTTTTGAGAAGGAAATTAATGTGAAACCATTAGTTATATAACACTGGAATAAAACCCTGGAAAACTTGTTCAATCAGAATAAAACAAAAAAAAGACAGCTGTTGAAAAATATATATTTGTGAATGCATTCAAACAATTTCTTCCAGTAACTATTGTAATAGGTACTAAACAGCAAATCACACCAACTGGGCTTCGAGTCAGAGGAACAAATATATAATCTAACAGGAACAAAGTTAATAAAACTCATCCACATGACTCAGCGGCTTAAAAATAATTGCTTTATTAGTAAAATTAAGCACTTTCGCGTGATGGTCCGAATGCTTCCTCAGACTTTAATAAAATCACTTTAAACAACTACTACTAATATAGAAGGTAGTCATTAAAGACAACCTATAGAATGTCTAGCTTAATTACGACATCATCATTCTATGTACCCTTCCATCAAGTTCTATGTACCACCCTATCACAATTCCTTGATTTATTGAAAACATATAATTTTTAAGCTTGCAGCTTCTCTGTTCTAACATGAAGTTTTTGAATATAGTAATTTACCACTAGAGGGGCTTGAAAACTATAAATACAGGTGCAATGACCAGTGGAGCTCCTTCTTTACTTCTTGATTTTTATCAGTGGCAACACCAGGGCCTACTAAGGTAGGAGTTGTTAATATATGCTATTATTATGAATTTTTATGTCATATGTAGAATGAGTCATTTATTGAAATAAGAAATGGCTAACACTGCATTGTTTAACATCTTTGAAGTTAGAGCTTAGTTAATGCTTCTGTTTTAAAGTTGATTTAATTATGAAGTGTCTCAATGAATATTTTGATTTCAAAATTTTGTGGTCTTGTTCATGAAATGAAACATGATTAAGGTTTGTTGTTCAGCTGAAAATTGAGCCATTAAAGTGCACTAACATGAAGAAATTTGGAGCTACTTAAGCAATATTTGTTTAGGAAACCAGGATTTACAGAGCATTCTATGTCACCAGTCCTAGTTTACTGCTTATATAATATGAGGCTTTACTGAATTTGTTATATAGCTCCCAGAGAAGCATTATTTTTACTTGGCTTTGACCAAGAATACGAGATATTATCTTGCATATGTTTTATACAGTATGTATGGTTTGGAGTTGCTACTATTCATTTTAGAATTTGATGTTTTGTTATAAGTTGATGCAGTTATTTATGTACGAGTGCTTTTTTAGCATAAACTGTAAATGATATATATTTTCTTGCTAGTCAGTTGAGTGTTTTGAATGTTATGACACCGAACATGATGACTTTGGCATTCAGTAGTCTTCAGCTTCTGGTTGCAGCATTAACAACTTGATGGGGGGTACATAGAATGAAGATGTCGTAATTAAGCTAGACATTCTAGAGGTTGTCTTTAATGACTACCCTCTGGATTAGTAGTAGTTGTTTAAAGTGATTTTATTAAAGTCTGAGGAAGCATTCAGACCAGAATGCAAAAGTGCTTACTTTTATCAATAAAGCAATTATTTTTAAGCCGCTGAGTTGTGTGGAGGAATTTAATTAACATTGTAATAAGTACATTTAGAAGGATTGGAGATAATTTATGGATTAGTATATACTTAATAGCCACTTCCCAATTGACTTTAAATATATCCATCCAATTCTGGGTAATAAAGAGTTTAAACAATGAGAAAAGTGTGATTAAGATATTAATATCTTTTTGAGCTAATTCATTCAGAGGGATATATAACGGAGCAAATCTCACAAAAGCGTGGCTTTTTCTTAATCCATTTTTTCTAGTTTAACTTTTAGAGATGGCCGGAGTTTATATGATGGTTTATAACTCCATAATATATGAAATATATCTGTTTTGCGATATTTGCAAAGAGAAAAATCTGTAGACAGGTTACGGTAATTTTTTTTAAGAATAGCTGGGGTTAGATACGCATTGTTATTTATCATTAAGTTATATTAATTGATTTGAGTTGTTGATTATATGAAATCTGTGGGGTTATATTTGTCCTGTAATTAAGAAAGATAATGGATTCATGAAATCATAATGAAATAAGTAATTTATATGTATCTAACAACATTTTTTGAAGTGAAGGATTTCCATAATTGATTACATAATGTTATATTAGCCTCATTTATATTGGGTTCTATCAGATAAATTTATATTACTTCTCTTATTTGTGTCACTATAAGAGTATAACTTATTGGACAATTAAAGGATTTTTTCAAATCGCTAATTAAAAGATATAGAAAATGTTGAATGGTGGAACTGTGATGTAATCCAAGACAAAAGCATGAAAATGCAACAGACATCCACTTGGGCCAAAATAACACTTTACTATTAAAATAAAAAATAGGCAAGTGCTTTCGTGGATATCACACTTCAGACCATTAAAACAAACACGTAGTATAAAACAAACATCAAAAACATTTAAAACCATACTCAGCCAATAAAATCAATAAAGTAATGCATATGACAAAATGGAATGGAAGACCAATAAACTCAATGAAACAAGTCTCTCGTCTTCAACAGTGGTTTTAAATAGATATGATCATTAAGACCTGGGCTGCAGTCAGCCCTAAAATCTATGATCCATTGCAGTTCAATATATTCAGTCCTATTACATATATTACCTTCCCTAACCCATTAACTGGTTCTAAGACCAGAACCTTAAAAGAGCGATTATGCTCCATCTCCAATATGTTTGGCTACAGTACTGCTAACATTTTCTTTTATAATATCATTGCAGTGTTCTAGGAGCCTCTCTCTAAGTGTGTGATTTATTTTACCTATGTAAAACCCCTCACATTTTATGCACTGCACTAAATAGACTACATTTTTTTCTTGTGGACACAGAACTCATTCAGCCAGACTGGGGAAGACAATTCAGTAGGAAGACCAGCTCAACCAACATCAGAAGGTTCCAAAATATCTAGTTCAATGAGAACCCTCCAGAACACACACCAGCACTGCCTTCACATAAAAACTCAAACCACACACCCACCTTTGCGGAGCCTCTCAATAAAAATCTACACAAACAGCAGAGACCTCCAAGGCAGAAATGCACTCAACCACCACAACACAACACTAATCATGAGACACATAAGTCTCCTAAACAGTGTGCCACTCAACCAAAGCCCCTAAGGCAGAACAGCATACCCAATACACTAGTCATAGGTGACTTGATAGTGAGGCACACTGATGTCCCACTCACTAGGTTGAATAAGGAGAAAGCAACAGTCAGCTGTATGTCAGATGCCAGGATCAGTCCACATAATGCACGCACTCAGTTTCCTCAATAACAGGTACAAATATGACTTTGTTATTGTACATGTGGGTGTAAATGACCTGAGATATACCTCCCTGGACTACATGAAAAGAGACATGGAGGAGCTCTCGGATTATGTAGCCCAGGTAGGTATGACCCTAGCCCTGAGCAGCATCCTACCATCACCCAGAATGATACTACAGTACAAGCAGAAAATGATCGATTTCACCAATTGGCTAAGTTTCTGGTGTCATTCTAAGGGGATCCAGTATCTGTCTGCCTGGGATGACATGATTAACAGACCTCGATGCTTTGAAAGAGATGGCCTGCATCTGTCACCCCTGGGCTTCCAGATACTGGTCAAGTCTCTTGCTACCCCTATAGTGCCTTTTTTTAGGTGGTGTTCCAAAGACCAAATTACCACCATAACAGCTACAAACAAATGCAATCTGAGGGTCATGCTGCTCAAGTGCTAGAAGTCTAAATCTGAAAATGCACTCATTCGAAGTACTCCTTAAAATGGGATAACATCGACATTTGTGCTGTAACAGAGACCTGGTTCAAGATAGCAGAAAGCAGCCCTGCACTACCAGGCAATAACTCATTCCACACCTTTCAGCCCCAGAACTTGGACTGAAGCTCTAAAGGCAGTGGTGTTTCCATATTCATAAAGGATGCACACACCTCCAGACTGGTAGCTCAACCGAACACATCAGAGATACTTCAGGTGAAGCTAACATTGGGTAAGATAGTGATTCAGGTTGTAGCCTGCTATAGGTCCCCAACAATGTCCCAAGACTCACACTCCATGTTCCTAAGCACATTGGAGAATATTAGGGTCCAACCTAACACTCTCATAATGGAAGACTTCAACTACCCTCCATTAACTGGGAAAACTACTCATGTACCAATACACTTGCCCAACATTTCCTGGAATTCATTAATTCAAATATCCTGGACCAGCTTGTTCTTACCCCCACTAGAGGTAGCAACATCCTTGGCCTGGTCATTACTTACCCCCATTAGAGGTAGCAACATCCTTGACCTGGTCATTACTAACATGAGGGACCATTGCTCTACACCAATAGTTAATTCCTCCCTGGTTAGATCTGACCACAAACTAATCACCCTGGAAATCCACATCCCTCCCACCGCCCCACCCCCGCAAAGGTAACCACCATGAAAAACTTCTCCAAAGCTAACTTTGGGCTCCTAAAAACAGAGGTGGCTAACTTCATGGCACCCATGCAAATGGAGAATAATTGCATGACTGCCGAATCATACACCAATGCACTGTCCAAACACATTCACAAATGCATGGATCTCACCATACCCAATAGAACCAAAATGCTCTCCTCCAAAAAAAAAAGAAGCCAATCTGGTGGTCCTCTCCCATAAACAAACTCTACAACAGAAGGAGGAAACTGATGCAGAATAAGGTGAAGTCCCAAGACTGGAAAACCTCCCTTATCAGCCTCAACAAAAAGTTGAAATTCCTCATCAAATCCTCTAAAGCTAGTGATGAAAACAGAATTGCGGCAGATAGTAAAGACAACCACAAGGCCTTTTATAGTTATGTAAAGAATCTCCATGGCAATACTCAGATTTGCTCTGAGCTACTGCACAATGGTGCCTCCTGTACCGAGCAAACAGATATTACCAATATACTGGCCAACAGATTCAGTGCCAACTTTACCCCCTTCTCCCCCCAAAGGACCAATCACAATACCAGTAGATTGCCAGGCACCCAGTATTACTGCTGCACATGTTAAAATAGCACTGTCCAAGGCCAAGAATACAGCTTTCATGGGACCTGACAATATTCCTGGCTGTGTTCTACATGAACTACAGAGTAAACTGGCACTTCACCTGTGTGCCCTGTTCAATCACAGCCTCACTTCAGGCTTTGTCCCTAACAAGTGGTGCACTGCTACAGTCATCCCTCTCCACAAAGGAGGAGTGACTACAGACTCCAGGAACTATCGCCCCATTAGCCTGACGAGTTTGATATGCAAAGCTATGGAATGCATCATCATGGATGTAATAAACAAGGATATAGGGAATCTTCAAACTCTGGATCCCACACAGTTTGGTTTTGTGAAGGGAAGATCATGCCTGCTCAACTTGGTCGACTTCTTTGAGTCAGTCACCAGAGCTGTGGATGAAGGCAAGGTGGTTCATACAGCCTACCTTGATCTGGCCAAGGCATTTGATACCATTCCCCATTCAGGAATCATAGAAAACCTCACTAAGTTAGGCATCAAACCCAATATCACTAGGTGGATTGCAAACTGGCTCACAGATAGAACCCACAATGTGAAAGTAGCAAACTCCAAGTCAGACTGCCGACCAGTCACAAGTGGAGTCCCACAGGGTTCGGTCCTGGGTCGTCTCCTGTTTGGTATCTACTTCTCCGAAGTCCAGGCCAACACAAAGGGTCTCTGGCTGACAAAGGTCACATATGATTGCAAGTTGAGAGCTATTATTAACTCCTCAAGTGATGCTGACATCCTACAGAAAGGTCTCACTGAGACCAATGACTGGTGTCGGAACCATGGCCTTAAGCTCAATACCAAAAAAAATGTTGTCATCCCTTTTGGGAAAAACCTGGTTCCCATGAACTATCACATCGATGGTAGTCCACTGAACACAGAAGGTGTTATAAGAGATCTGGGAACACAGGCTGACAGCAGCTTCTCTTTTGACCACCACATTGCCACTGTGGTCAGAAAGTCCTTTTATGTGGCACATCTCATTACTAAGGGTTTTGCATCTAGGAAGGAAGAGGTCATTGTCTCCCTCTACTCTTCCCTCATTAGGCCCAATGCCCCACTAGACACCTGCAACAACTGGAGATGCCACAAAAGTACCTCACAAAGAGGATCCTAGACCTTAAACACTTGTCCTATATGGACAGACTCAAAAAACTCCAACTATTCTCTGTCTCATATCGCCTACTTAAAGGCAGTCTCTGCTTGACATACCAAGCCATGTCTGATCCAGCTCTATTAGAAATGCTACATCTAAAGAAATCCCAATCCTTCCACACCACATGCTCCAGTAACCTCAACCTCATTACCACACTCAACAGAACATGCTGGAGGGACAGGTTTATAACCCAGAGACTGGCCTTGCTATAGAATAGACTTCCCATACATGTCAAACAGAGCATCTCACTGGCCCTCTTCAAGAGAAACCTTGATGAGTGGATGGGAAATAGAAAATTCACCCTAGGGATCACTCCAGTGGCTCTACTCGACAGATGCACTGGGAACTAAGGTCGGGTGGCACAATGCCATGGTAGTCCTATGAGCTAGGTTTATAAAGACTCCAGGGCCATTAGCCTAGTACACACCTATGAACCTATGGGCTGTGGCACCAAGAGGTAGTGTTGCTGCTTTTGGCTTTATTAGAAATCCTAGTAGGTTGGATCAACAAATCACAGAGACAGCAGTCAACTCTGATGCAGTGAGTATGAAATACTAATAGAATTATTAATTCCTGTTGGAGTTGAAGCATTAGATCTAAGCAGCCACTTCTCTCTTGGTGTACCAACAATGTTTTCCAATCACCACTTCTATCCTGAAGGTCAATTTTTTTCAAAAATAGAAAACACAAAGCAAACAAATTTTTCACATTAATTTGCATGTTTTGCTAATGCATTCTTAAAATCTGACTTATTAATGCAATAACAATGTTGATATGTTCTTTTGTGTAAGGTATTCTCTGTTTTGTAGATGTAAAGAGATGGGCATGTAAAGCAAATTGCCATGTAAACCACATCAGCTGTCATACAGTTATGTCTATAAAGTCTATAAGGTCTAACCCACTTTAACATTTCTTTATACTTAACTCATATCTTTAATATTAAAGCCTGCTCTCCAGCTGCATGTCTTCTCTCCACTCCACTGATTGATTCTGGTATGTTTCTTCATTCTCCTCAGTTAACCAAAGAAACCATAACCTTAATGCGTCTACGGGATAAAACCTGGAAACATTAAAAGAAATATAAAACTCCCTCCTCCCTAACTGAATTCAAAGTACTTCGTAACAAAGTCAAAAAACGTGTTACATCCAACCACAAATCCTATTTCTCTATACTCCAAAATAACCACAAGACAACTCCCCAAAAATTTTGGAAGGGTATCACTACCCTCCTCAACCCTGGCAAAAAAGATAACCCTTGTCTTGATCCAAATGCCTCTGACTTGGCTTTAGCCACCCAATTTAATTCCTTCTTTATAGACACCATAGCCAATCTAATATCATCCTTTACCAACAATTCTTCATCTTCACCCCCTCCTATCCCTCCCTCCATCATCACAACCAGCTCTCTTCCCCCTCCCATCTCCATCAAACCCATCTCTACATCCACCATAAAAAACTCCTTATGAACTTGAAACCTTGCTCTAATGCCCCTGACAACCTTCCTTCCTACTTTCTAAAAGCAGCTGCTGAAGCCATTGCTTTCCCTAACTCTATTCTAACAAACTAGTCAATCCAAGAAAACTATGTTCCCCAACTCTGGAAAAAGGCCTTTATCATACCACTTCATAAAGGGGGAAACAATATTCCCAAGTTTTGTCCTATTGCCTTCTTAACCCCGATCTCAAAAATACTAGAAAAATGCATCCATCTACAACTTTTACCCTACCTCATAGATAACCAACTGCTCACCCCCACACAACATGGGTTCAGACCTGGCCACAGTACTACCACCGCTCTCCTCTCCTTCCTCAAATCCGTCAATAAAGCTAGTGATTCTGGCTACCTAGTGTCTACCCTCCTTCTGGATTTATCCAAGGCCTTCGACACTATCTCTCATAACCTTCTCCATTCCAAATTCTCTAACCTTAATCTATCCATCTCTTCTACTGACTGGTTCTCTAGTTACCTCTCTGACAGACAACAAGCTGTCAAATGAAAAAAAGCCACTTCCTCCTTTCTTAACACTTCCACAGGTGCACCCCAGGGTTCCATATTAGGTCTGTTACTATTCAACATCTTCATAAATGACTTCCATCTATCTCTCCCTAAGGCCAATCTTATCAAATACGCAGATGACTCTACAATCATGTGTTCTGTCACCTCCATCTCCTCTCTATTAAAACTAACCAAGAGGCCTTCTCTTCCATTGAGCACTGGATTTTAGATAACCATCTTGCACTCAACACATCAAAAACTAAACTTATGATATTTACTTCCTCTAAAAACACCATTCTAGATAAGAACTCTTTTACTTTCACTACCCAAAACAATACTTCTCTCAAAAAGGTATCCCACACCAAGCTCTTGGGTGTCCTCATTGATGAACACTTTAAGTTTGATATCCACCTACAAATGAATATCAAAAAACTCACCAGAAACTTGGTATGCTTTACTGCCCCAATCACTACCTCACTCCCTCCACTAAATTAGTTCTCTCTACTGCATACCTTATCCCTTCCCTTTTATATGATACTCCACTTCTCACCAACCTACAATCTTCTCTAAAGACTAAACCCTCTTCCTGTTACAATAAAATCTCCAAGTTTGCCACTAGCTACACATCATCCTGCCATCATTTCAATGCCCTTCACAAACTAAATTGGCTTGCGCTCCCCAGTTATCTCACCTATATCCAACTCACTCATGCCCACAAACTTATCTTCCATCCATCTCTCTGCCCCTCTCTAGCTTCTTCACTCAGAATGCATCTACCTGATAGACTCCTGAGATCCAATAACTAAACTCTGAACTTTACAAGCCTGCTCTTCCACCAGGAAAACAATTACTATCATTTTCTCTAGCATGGCTCTGGAACTCCTTGCCACCTCTCATCTGCACCACTGATAACCACTCTACCTTTAAGACCTTGCTTCAGTCCCATCTCATATCCCTCTGGGAATATTTCTGTTCTCACCCTTCATAATTGCCCCCTACACTATACCTTGCTTCAGACTCTTCCTCCTGCTGTCTTCTCCTTTCTCTCCACTAAGCTTATTTCACCCTCACCCCCTTTCTTCCCACCCTCTTTTTTCACTCCTCATACACCACTTCTTCACACCATTCTCTTCTTTCTTACTTGACATTTATTCACTTCCTATCCTCACTGTACTCTGCTATAACTCTAATATGATACCCATGGGAGGCTTCTACACCTCTACTGTTAGATTTTCCACTGTATAAACTAAGATATTTTGTAGATACTTATTGACACAATGTTTTACCTTTCCTTTTGTAAATGTTATACTGTATTACTCATTTTTTAAGGATTTGCCTAAATTATATATTATTCTTATGGAGCTTTTCTCGCCAGGACTCCATTGAAAGCAGGCTTTTTATGGCCCAATGGACTATCCCAGTAATCAAACTGTGAAATAAAAATAAAAAAATGTACCAACATTACCCACAGTTATTACATTTCCATGAGTATTTTGAACTGACAGTACTAAGTATAATAGGTCTTTCTATAATAGTCTTTATACTGGGAATTCTGTGATACACTATCATAGGACCATTACTAATTAATTCCTTGGGATGTTCCAGATGTTCAAATATTTTCAATTGTTTTCTTAAAATTCCCCAAGAATATTACTATCTGAAAAAGAATGTTTGAAAACCTGTCCACATGCTGTGTCATGTTGTTAAAACCTGACTTTAAAATTGCGATATAATCTATTTTAGTCTTAAACAAATATCCTGAACTATTTCTTCCTTGTGCTTTCTCCAAAAACGTATCCGTCATGACCTGTACTTCTGAATAAAATTAACTGTTGTCCAGAATCAGTCTATATATTTTAATAAATTGACTTCTAACTATTCCCCTTTTAATATGCATAGTGTGACAGCCTGTGAAGTGGGTATATGAATCACAATGTGTAGGATTACAATACATTTTTGATGTAAATTTGTTCTTGTTATTCTTTTCAATACAGACATCT
Source organism: Protopterus annectens (assembly GCF_019279795.1). Classification (NCBI taxonomy): domain Eukaryota; kingdom Metazoa; phylum Chordata; order Ceratodontiformes; family Protopteridae; genus Protopterus; species Protopterus annectens. Next base: position 1,067,267,501 of record NC_056747.1, on the reverse strand, counting down.
AAAAAATTAATGGAGTCCCTGCTCATTGCAAATTTAAATCTCAAAAAATTAGATTGTAGGTTCCAACTCACTGACAAACTGTTTGAACTGTTTTGATCACCCTTCCATATGACAACAATATCATCTAGATAAACAAAACATTGGTTAAAAAGGGGATGAGTGTGAACAAAATGCCTTTCTCAGTAATACCCTCAATAATTTGAACACTCAAACAGAGTTTTAGAACAACTATTTAGGATTATTTCTCATATTTGCCACAGCCAAAGACATATATTATCAAGGAGAAAAAATGTTTAGATGCATTCAAAACATGATACTGTATCATGTCACTTTGAAAGTGCAGCACAGCCAAATTATAAAAGTTGCCCTTTCCCATATGCCAGTAAATGTCTGAATGACTGGGGTATTGCCAACAGTTAGGATACCCACATACTCACACAATCTTAAACACTGAGTGTAGAGACTGCAGGCATATTACTCTCTTTCTTTATGGTGCCTCTTTCTATTTTTTATGCTTTCTTAACAGAAATATTATTTCATTGCATATATTATGTGTATCAATGTTTAATGTACTTCCTCATATATGCACAGCATTTCTTAGTAAGAAGCAATAACTGTGGTCATTAAAACAGCATTTGAATGTTAGGAATGTTACTCTCCTAACTCAGTCAATGTACTTCCAGATGTTTTGGTAAGTCACTTGTCCCTGACACACTCTCATTAAGTGAACATCAAAAAAGGGAGTTGTGAAATGCTGATTGTTCCTGTGGTGAGACTAATCATAGACATCTGCAAGCTATTAGCAGGTAAAACTTCTCAATGTTTGTCATTGTATTTCTGTGGTGTGTGCATGAAATCATGTAGCTCCTTACACCATGTTTATATTCTCTGCACTTAGCATTCCTGAATACCACAATCTGAACTAATGATTTAACACCTCATTAGCATACTTGAAGTGCTCACAGGGCTGACTCTGCACTATATAAAGGCAATCATGTAGCTAATCCACTTGTATCATACTGGGGAGACTGTATGGAATGCACACAACTTTTGGAGAATTATGTACTTTCTACACTGATTTGTTGTCAAGTTATGTTGCTATTTCTTACATGATGCTTCTGGTGTAACTTTAAGTTAGAATTACAATGCCCATTACAAACCACATATTTTCTTTTATGCTTTTTCTTTTTCCTTTATGATTGGAATATCCCATGCATATCAATTATGTCTGCATTGCAAAACGTTTGCTACAGGATGCTATATATTTTGTAGATTTTATTTTAGTGGAATATGAGTAGTTTTTGGAGATGAGTAAAATATAAATTCCTAGCAAGGTGAGGTATTTTTTCCATATGTTATCAGAAATAAAAGTATTAAGTTTGTGATATCTACCTGGCTTCCCTCACCAGCAGTGGAGATGGCACTATAATTGTTATGTACATATATTGTTGTACATTTCTACTGGTAGATTGTGAATTATTATTCTTAACGATGCAACATCCTGCTCTGCATTATAGAACTATTATATATTATTGTTGATATTTCATTAAGAATGTTATTTTTTGGAAAGAAAGGTATCCTAACTGGTGTGTAGTCATAAGGAGCATTACCTTTTAAATTATCGTGTGCATGATGAATGCATACATTCATACATAACTGAGTTAACAGCCATCTTGTCTGTGCATTATGTATTTAATTTTGTGTCTGTTTTTGTTTCATCACATTCAGGGACATGGCACCCAAGAAGAAATCTGTACCCTGCTGATGTAGAAAATGAGATATTTATCCAGGCCTTATATAATTATGGATCTTTTCTTTTAGGGAGAGGTAGAGGTGATCAATCTGCCTGACAGGGGCTATGGTAGCAGGTGGCCAATGACATCATTGCTGTCAAAGAGCATGTTAATCCCAGATACGACACTGGGCAAATTATATGATATCCTCTGCCTATCATAGGGTGGCTGCAGTTGCCTGTGAGCATGTCATTATGGGAGGTGGCCCTGATACTGAACCAACACTAATTGAAAAAAAAAAAGGAGTTCCTGTCCACTGTAAGGGGAACCTGACAGCTCAGCAGAGGATTCACAGAGAATGTTTGGTGTTGGTGCTGATGTGGATGACAGACCCAAAGTGTCTCAAGAATAACTTCCAGGTATGCAAAATGCAAGTATCATTGTTTCATCTTTTATATCTTAGATGTCTGCTATGTAGAGGCAACAATAAGTGTGAGTCAGATATCACAGTAATATAGAGAGAGATAGAGGAAGGCGCTGGGGTGGATCCAAATGTTTGCTACATTTTTTATGAGACCATTCTTAATCTGCACATGTAGAGGGCAATTTTCTCTTTTTCTTATTTCATTTGCATTGTGATACTTATCAGCCTTCTTTCCTTTCCTTTCCTCACACACAAGGACATCTTGATTCCAGACTGCAAGCCCACCTGCACATGATAAGCACACAGTTGGTTATTTTGTAATTCCAGGATGAAAGGTAGAGTCAAGTCTAAATTAAAGTAAACATTTGTGTTCATAGGTTTAGAGGAGGTTACTGGGCTATTGATTTAAAGGTCTTTATAAGCCTAGCTGTGTGTGTCCAATATAATACTAGAGAAACCCAATATAAAGTAGCTTGCCTAAACTCAAGATGTTAGTTAGCAATGACTGCCCATATCTAGGAGGGTCATAGGTGAAATCCTCAGCAGGAATTTACAGTTTCTCATCCAGTTATCTAGGCTACACTTCAACAGGGTCATAGAGGGGTTTTGTTTGATGTGTACCAGTGAGCCAATTCCAGAGGAGTGGCAACCTCTGAGAGATATATCTGTCTCTCCACAGGTCCTATTTATGTCACTGGCCAGGTTAAGGTCCATGGAGTGGGTGACCCTTGTCCCATCTGACTTGCAGATGTGCAGCATTTCCATTAGGTTTGGATGCAAGATTGCACTGTAGGCCAGGCGCAGGTCTCCTCTAAGTAGTCTGTATGTTACTGAGAACAGTGACGTGATGTCAGTCTGTCAATGTAAGACATGTGCTGGAGACCCTGAATTTTCTTGGTTAGACATTTCTGGGGTTTCAAGTTGCTGCAGGTACCTGGTAAAGTACATATGAAAGGGAGCATTGTACTCAATTATAGTCCTGATGAGGGTCAAGTACAGGGGTATTATGACCTATTTTACTCTTGAGGCAATGCCTTTGCTAATGAGGTGTGCAACATAGAATGCCTTCCTTACCACAGTTGACACATGATGGTCAAAGTTTAGGCTATAGTCAACTTACATTCCCAAGTGTCTCACTACTGAGTTGTTACTTGGGGTATTATTATTTATGTGATAGTCTGCAGGGATATAATTTTTGCCGAAGGGGATGATAATGCATTTTTTTGCCATGAGATTGAGTTCATGGCTTTGGCACCAATCACTGGTTTGTGTAAGTCCCTGTTGAAGTATATTGACCTTGTTTGGGGATTCAATGATTGCACCAAATTTGCATTCATCAGCAAACTTAGTCAGCCACAGCCCTTCTGTTTTGGCCTGAACTTCTGAAGTATATTCCAAAGAATAGGGGGCCCAGCACTGACCTCTGTAGAACCCTACTGGTGACAGGTCTGCTGGTTGAGGTAAAGTCCACAACTTTGATTGAGAGTGATCTGTTGGAGAGCTAGTTAGGAGCCCACCTCATGACATAAGGGTTGATATTCAACTGGGAGATTTTATCAATGATGTCGAAATGTGTGATTGTGTCAAAGGTCTTGGCTAAGTCAAGGTAGGCTGTGTGCACAGATTTGCCTTCGTCTATGGCTCTAGTAATGTTTTCAAAGAATTTCACCAGGTTTAACAGACATGACCTGCCTTTGAGAAAACCAAACTTTGTCAGATCAAGGGTTTCAGGATCACCTATATCCTTATTTATAAGGTCCATGATGATTATTCAATGGCCTTACAGATAAGGCTGGTTAAGCTTATGGATCTGTAGTTCCCTGGGTCTGTTGCTCTACCCCCCCCCTTTATGAAGGGGGATGATGGTTGCGTTTTTTCATTTAGCAGGGACAAAACCAGTACTCTGACTGTGGTTGAAGAAAATACCTAATGGAGTTGCTAACTCATGTTTTAAAATACAACCTGAGATGCAATCTGTTCTCACAGAGGCTGTGTTTTTGACCTTGGAGAAAGCATTAATGACTTGCTCTTTGAAGATGCAAGGTGGGGAGATGTAGAGGGAATGCTTTTTGGAATGTTTGGTGAGGACAGCGGGGGTGAACTTTTCACCAAAACTGTCAGCTAGTAGGTTAGCTGTTTTCACAGGCTCATTGTACGTGATGCCATCCACAACTAGTTCAGCACATGTCTAGGTGCAACATTTTAGGTTATGGATATAGCTGAAGAATGCCATATGGTTATCCTTAGATATGGTTGCTAAATTTTTCAAACTTGCCCTTAGAGGATTTTACAAGTGGTCTTATTTGTTTGTTCAAGCAGAGGAGGATGTTCTTCTAGTGCTGGGATCTCTCTTATTATTCTTAGACAGTAACATCTTCCTCTTGTTGTATAATTTATTAATACTAGATGTTCACCAGGGAGGCTTGTTTTTTCTTGAGGATCTTGTTTTGATCCTGTCAGGTACAGTTGTGTCATTACATTTGTATAATTGTTTGTACAGGGCATTTGTGTATACCTTAATATAGTTGTCGATGCCATCTGTGAGAACTGGAGCTTGGAAATTATTTATGCTACCTCTTAGGAGGGTATAATTAGATTTGGTGAATGTTTTTAGCCTGATTTCACCCTAAGAGGAGTTCAGGTGTTATAGATAGTTCAAATGTGACTGATTTGTGATCAGATTTAACTAGTGAGGATCCTATACGTTTGGTGGTGCAAAGGTCACCCATGTTGGTGAAGACCAGGTCAAGAATATTTGATCCCCTTCTGGGGCTGGATACTATTTTTTTCTGGGCATTAGTGTTATGAAAGTCCAGGAACCTTTGTGCGAGCACGTTGGTAGTTTTATAAGTTTCCCAGTCAATGGAGGGATATTTAAAATCGTCCACAACTAGAGTGTTTGGATGTAATTTGATTGACTCAAGAAAGTCCAAATAAACAGCATGTATCTTGGTTCATTGAAGGGGGCCCATAGTTAATGATGACTTGAATTGGGGTCTTACCCACAGTTAGTTGCACCTGGAGTAACTATGTGGAGTTTTCCTGTATAACCAGTTTAGAGTTGTATTTATCTTTGATGAAGATATATACTCCTCCTCCTTTTTGTTCTCACACATTCATTTTGCATTCTGAAAGTGTGGAAGGCATTGTAGCCTTGCAAGGCTGGGGTACTTTCTATGGCCCTGAACCAAGTTTCTGTGACTGCACAGATGCCAACATCCTCCAGGAAGAGGAGTGCTTCCAGAGAGTACAGTTTATGATTTAAACTCCTAGCATTTAGCAGCATAACCTTTAATTTATTTGTGAGTGATATTTTCACGTTGGAAATTGTATTCTTGAGACCTTGCTTAAAAAAGGCAGTGTGGGGGAGGCAAATGTGTTAACCAGAAACCAAATGCCTAGAGGTAACAGGTGAAGAACAACTCTGGCAAAGCAGCATGGTCTATCAGGCTGACAAGAACTGGATCCCCTTAGAATGACACCAGAAACTAAGCCAGTTGTTGAAGTAAATATTTTTGTTTATATTGTGGTATCATCCTTGGTGAGGGTAGAATGCCTCCCAAGTCTAGGGACATACCTGCCTGGGACACATATTTACAGAGCAAAATCACATCTCTCTTCATATAGTCCAGTGAGGTATGTCTCAGGCCTTTGATACCAACATGAACTATGATAGAGTCATAACATTACTTGTTGTTGAGAGACTTGAGTGCATGTGTGATCTGATGGATTCTGGCACCTGATAGACAGCTGACTGCAACCTTCTCCTTGTCCAGCCTGGTGAGTGGGACATCTGTGTGTGTTACAGTGGAGTCACCTATGATAAACAATTTGGTTTAGATGTGGTTTGCCTTAAAAGCTTATACGCTGAGACACTGGTGCTCATGTTTTTATGTGTATTGAGTGCTGTAGGTACTGTATTAGGTGTAGCATGTTTGTGTTTGGAAGGTCTCTGGCATTTAGGTAGTTTTCTGGTGAGTACATCCACATATGATGGTTTATGTGTTGAGTGCATGGTTTGCGTAGGAGGTATAGTATGTGAGCTGGCAACCTGTTCAGTTTTACTGTTCTGTGCATGAGAGAGCAAGGATTCCAGATTCTTAGTGTAGATGCATATCTCACAGATTCTACTTGGGTGATTTAAGAGTAGAGGGTTGCCAGTGTACATGAGACAGTTGCTACACTGCATCAGGATACTCATGTCAGTCAGGCTGGTAGGAGGAATGGAGGGAAACTGACCATCCATAATGCTAGGTTAAATCCTGTTTTCACAGTGGGGAGAGAAACTGGAAGGGTGTGTTATAACTGAGTGCTCCAAATGGAGTCTATACTAATTGGGTGCTCTATAAAGGGTCTATACTAGCTTGGGTTCTGTAAATGAAATTATTGTAGATTTGGTTGGTCTGGGACTATTTAAGAAGCAAAACTGCAGCAGTAAGCAGCTAAATACAATTTAAGAACATCTCAGCCGGATCATGGGGAGCTACTAAGGGAAAATTTATCTACTGAAGTTTTTGCATCTATAACTGCCAATGGCTGACCCCACTGCACAGCAGTACATGGTGATGCTTGGAGGTGCACTATGCTTAAAAAAGATCATTACAGAGCAGTGGCTAGTCACATAGCTCTGTAGAGCTATGTTAAAATAAGCGTAAACCATGCAAATGCGGGGCCTCTGTAGCAAAAGTGTGCAAACTGAATTAAACAATTCAGCCAATAAAAAAGCTCAAAACTGAGCCCTGTGCCAGCAACCTTCAATTAGATGGGTCCTAACTGCAGTCTCCTGCCAGGATGGTGCAGGGGGGCCCTCTCCAACAAAAGATAGCCTGGTTTAGAGCTCAATTTATCAAACAGAACCAGATTCAGCAGGAGTGAATCTAGTCTATGGCACAGCAGACAATAAGTGCAAAAAAATCAGCAAGGACACTTTTAAAAAAATCACCAGTATAGCAAAAATACATTTTAAAAGTGCAAAATACAGTATAAAATTGTACTTATGGTTAGTAGAATGCAACAGATTCCTTGGACTGCACAGATGAATAGCTTTGCATCTATTATAGTTTAACATATCTTTTGTATAAGAAAAATACTTGATCAATTTTATTATGTATTTCTCTGTTATGTTTTTTTGCTTGTTATAGTAAATGATCCTGACAGTGGAACTATGGACCTCCTACCATCTGATGCCAGAGTATTGGTAGCTTCTAATGATAAAGAGGAACAGTCTGGAGGTACAGAGGGTTAGTCTGACACTGATACTGTGGCTAACACATCCACTGCCCATACTTCGGACACAGTCAATATGCCTACACATACCCACAACACTGAAACCTCTGATATAGGTTAGGTTAAGTGTGACAGAGTTGATCAGAGTAGTGTGGTTACTCTGTCTGCAGAGCTGGTTGCTTCTCCACATAGCCATCCTGAGAGTGAGGTGTCACACAGGATGGGTGGTAGAGGTGCTCAGCGGAAGCCTGATGTCCATCCTCCTCCTGATGCAGGTGCATCATTAGGTGCAACCAAATGTAATTGTAGGGCTGTAGTGGAAGCACAGGCACATTCCACTAGGACCTTGGGAGAGAGAGAGTGCGAGTACTAAACATCATGCATTCTGACCTGTGTGAAGCATGTGGGTAACTCCTTGGACATGATTAATGACACATTGGCTTGGGCAGTGTCTTTGATGGAATGACTGTTGGGGAGGGTGAGCATCTGTGTGGGCAGAGAGCCATGACATTTTCTGGTGTTAGCAGATGTGGCTGTGCAATATCCTACTCCTATACTGACACTAGTTCCACTGCTCTGTCAGTAATTGCAGTGTCCACATCCAGATGTTGTAGGCCATGTTTTTGTGGTCCTGAATGTTGTGGAGAGCAAATCCATCAGATATCATTAACATTTAGGTAGTATTCTGACTCCTAGCCAGGGCCATGGAAGTAGCAGTGCAACTCCTGGCAGAGGTGGTACTCATGGTTGGGGGGGTAACAGCACTGACCTGACTACTCTACCATGCATGGCTACATGTCCGAGATGTCAGGACATATAGCTAGCACAGTGCTTGATTGTGTTTATGCAGACAAACACACATTGAATAAAACAAAATCACTTGCCTATACCACCTCACACACATGCAAGCTATCCAAACAGTACTGTCGAGTGCTATACATCTGGTGTTAGTGGCCCTGAACACTGTATATTATGACAGATACATGCGTTTCTTACTTGTACACACTTTTCTTCTTTGCTGTCAGCCTTGCCCTTCTACCATCTCCCACTCTGTGAAAATTATTTTATTATTTTATTTGATATTTGTATACTGGAAGAGTCTGATTGGGCCAGAAAGTGTCCATTTTCAGTGGAGGCCTAGGGAGAAAAGCTCCACAATCACAATCTTTCAAAAATCAAGTACAGATATTTTAAATCACAGATTATCATGTTACACTACAAAACATCAAGTACAGATATTTTAAATCACAAAGTATCATGCTATACTACTAAACATAAGTGTGAAAAATGAACTGAGGAAAAAAACATTGAACATATGTATTATAGTAAAGTGCAATGAAAAATTTTAAAATGAGCTGGAGAAAATATGTGAGGAAAAACTCAATAGTCATATTATTTGTTACATAGATTAGTATGTGATGAGACATGAGACAATTCTAATAAGAAATTTTAAAGAGATGAGATTACATGATTAGAGACAGTGAGAAGAAATTGAGTGATGTCTTAGTATGAGAAACGGTGTTCATATTATGGTTATAAATCAAGAAGGATAGAGAGAAGGAGATTATAAGAAGAGTATAGCTTAGGTCAGTGATGGTGAACCTATGACACACATGTCAAAGGTGACACACCATGATGCTTTGGGTGACACACTACCATTCACTGGCACCCCTGTTACCAAAGAAAATGAATGAACAAAAATACAAGAAATATGTGACCCTGCACTTATCTATTAAAACTCAGCAAAAAAAGTCATTAATTGATGTTAATTGAATCAAATACAATGTGTTCCATATTTTTTTTCATTTCAATTCAAAATTAGTATTAAAAGTAGGGTGCTTTTTTGGTGCACTGTTTTAAGCCCAATTGTGCATATCTTTTACTTTTATAATACATAACAACACACACATGCTTGGACTGTATTTTTTAAATAAATAAATATGTAAGAATCGTTTCTCTTTTGTTCAGGGGAGAGGGGTGACATGTCAGCAGAGTCAATATAGGCATTTTCTAAATTTTTGATATACCGAGCCCAAAAGTTTCACCATCACTGGCTTAGGTGAATAGAGAAGAAAGAGGTAGATTAAAGGTCTGCAGAGATGAAGGTGATAAGGTACGTTGGTGGGAAAAAAAAACAAAAGAAAGGAGTTTAGCAGGAGACTGGAGAGGATTGAAAAGTGAGATTTAGGTTGAAGGGGGTGAGAGAAATACAGTGAGTAAGTTCAGCCCAGTGAAGGAGTGTTTCAAAGATTTTGTAAAGTATTCTTTTAGAGGGCATTTAAAGGTGGGTAGATTGGAAATAGTTCTGGTGATTAGAGGTAAGGAGTTCCATTTTTTTGCTACGCGAATGATGGTGATAGCTGTGCCCTGTCCTTTCAACATGTCATTGTGACTTAAGGTTGCGTATGTATCTGATGCACACCATGGATAGCTAGTGCTCGCTTGCCAACAAGTTTGCATTTATTGATATTTATTGCAGAAGAAAGGTTTTTGATTTCTTTTTCCTACTCATATGTGAATGTTTTTTTATATAATTGTTAAACCTCATTGTATTTCAGCTAGTACTGAAAGTAAAGAAGTAGAAGCAGTAGGTACTTCAGTGTGGCTGTTTGATATAATTGTACCAGTTTGGGTATAATTGACCTCTTCCATGTTTTGTAGACAGTGGTCAATTGACATGCTTGATGCACAGTATTGGTTATAATATGTAACTATATATTGCAAAAATCTGAAATACTAGATATTACTGATATAAATGTACACACCTCAGAGAAATGCTATATATATATATATATATATATATATATATATATATATATATATATATATATATATATATACACACACACACACACACACACACATATATATCTATATATATCTATCTATATATATATATATATATATATATATATATATATATATATATATATGGTTCTACATTGCAATTGCCAGAAGATCGAAAATGCAGAAGACCGATGGATGAAAACAGGTCTGTATATATATATATATATATATCTAGTGGATATAAAAAGTTTACACACCACTGTTAAAATGCCAGGTTTTTGTGATATAAAAAATGAGACCAAAATAAATAATTTTAAAACTTTTCCCATCTTTAATGTGACCTATAACCTATACAATTCAATTGATAAACAAACAAATCTGTTAGGGGGAAGATATAAAAAATAAAAAAAAATCATACAATAAGCTGGTTGCATAAGTGTGAACACCCTTAAACTAATACTTTGTTGAAGCACCTTTTGATTTAATTACAACATTCAGTCTTCTTGGGTACACACCTGCCATCAATTAAAGAGGCTCTGATTAACTCCAAATAAAGTTCAGCTGTCCTAGTAGGATTTTCCTGACATTAACTCAGTTGCCTGCTATAGCAAAAGCCATGGTTCACAGAGAGCTTACAAAGCAACAAAGGGATCTCATTGTTGAAAGGTATCAGTCAGAAGAAGGGGACAAAAAAATTTCCACAGCATTGGATATACCATGGAACACAGTGATGACAGTCATCAAAAAGTGGAGAAAATATGGGACAACAGTGACGTTGCAAAGAAATGGACGTCCCTCCAAAATTGATGAAAGACGAAAACTGGTCAGGGAGGCTGGCAAGAGACCTACAAGTAGCTGCAGGAATTTCTGGCAAGTACCGATTGTATACTACATGTGACATCAATCTCCTGTATTCTCCATATGTCTGGGCTACAGGGTAGGGTTGTAAGATGGAAGCCTTTTCTTACACAGAAAAACATCCAGGCCCAGCTAAAATTTGCAAAACAATACATCAAGTCTCCCAAAAGCATGTGGGAAAATGTGTTATAGTCTGATGAGACCAAGGTTGAACGTTTTGGCCACCATTCAAAAAGGTATGTTTGACGCAAAAACAACACTTCACATCACCAAAAGAACACCACCCCCACAGTGAAGCATGGGAGTGACAGTATCATGCTTTGGGGTTGCTTTTCTTCAGCTGGAACTGGGGCTTTAGTCAAGGTGGAGGGAATTATGAATAGTTCCAAATACCAGTCACTTTTGGCCCAAAACCTTCAGGCATCTACTAGAAAGCTGAAGATGAAGAGGAATTTTACCTTTCAACACGACAATGAGCCCAAGCATACATCCAAATCAGCAAAAGAATGGCTTTCCCAGAAGAAAATTACACTTCACATCAACAAAAGAACACCATCCCCACAGTGAAGCATGGTTATGGCAGTATCATGCTTTAGGGTTGGTTTTCTTCAGCTGGAACTGGGGCTTTAGTCAAGGTGGAGGGAATTATGAACAGTTCCAAATACCAGTCACTTTTGACCCAAAACCTTCAGGTGTCTGCTAGAAAGCTGAAAATGAAGAGGAATTTCACCTTTCAACATGACAATGACCCCAAGCATACATCCAAATCAACAAAAAATAGCTTCACTAGAAGAAAATTAAAGTTTTGGAATGGCCCAGCCAGAGCCCAGGCCTAAATCCATTAGAAAATCTGTGGAGTGACATTAAGAGGGCTGTGCACAAGTGATGCCCTCACAATCTGTCAGATTTGGAGTGGTTTTACAATGAAGAGTGGGCAAATATTGCCAAGTCACGATGTGCCATGCTGATATGCAACCCGCTTCTTGTACTTTTTATTTTTATATTTTTTTCCTAAAAGATTTGTTTGATATATATATATATATATATATATATATATATATATATATATATATATATATATATATATATATATATATATCTGTATATATATAATGTGAGTCCCATTTAGATTATCAAAGTCTTAGAACTTCGAATTTGATATGGCTGACACCATATGATCAAAGTTGTAAGACTTCGAACATCTAAAATAAAACAAAACAAAAAAAAATCCTGGTCATTTCTGCAGGGGCCAAATAATTAGATATTTACATATGGAATTACTCATTTATGTAACCGTATTTTCATTACAGTTTCACACCTAGCCTGTCAATACTACAGGTAACAATTCTGTCCTTGGGGTTTGTCCCTGTTTGATGCTATCAGAACACAGCCATTACATGGTTAAGTAAAGGCTATGGAGTTTGACAGGCATCAGTTTTCCTATATGTATGTGTGTGGGATCCTAGGTAGTGATTGTGTGTGCTGTCCTTTACTTCTTAACCAGAACCAGGGCATATTGTGCATGCCTCCATCTGCCAGCACCATCTACAGTTGGTGGTTTTCCGTCAGACTTATCTTCTGTATCTGCTGATGCTGGCCTTGCATGTGGTTCTTCCCCTTGTGCTTTTTCCTGAGAATTATATTGTGTAACACGGCATTATTTCAGCAGAGGTGCCTGGGTTGTACTGCAACCCTTGATGGATCTAAACTCCGAAAACCTTGATTTAAGTAATCTAAACTCATGTTTATGATATCCTTATTTTGAGCATGGGTATCATTGGATCTTTGCTCACTGGGGTTGTGTGGGTCTCTCATGGGTGTTATGAGCTAGCACTCAAGTGCATAAACTGCATATCCCATTAGATGCTCTTCAGTAATGTCATCCCTAACAAACTTGGTGTATGGCTCACAGGTGTGCCATATGTGGGAGTCATGGAAACTACCTAGTTTACCGGCACAGACATTGTAGATGATCCCTTGGGCATTACAGCCAACCTGATAGTTCATACAGTGAAAATCTTTTCTGCTGTTGAAACCTCCTTCCCTGTTTACTAGGTGGGGCTTGTGTGTGTGTGTGTGTGTGTGTGTGTGTGTGTGTGTGTGTGTGTGTGTGTGTGTGTGTGTGTGTGTGTGTGTGTGTGTGTGTGTGTGTGTAATCTATAGCCCCCAAACATTTCAGGGAAGTGTGCCATTGCATAGAATTCCTGCATGATTCCTGTCCTCTCTTGTGTGGTTCGTGGGAAACAGATGTGATCCCATACATGTAGTATCATTGCATTTAAAAACTGGTGTAATATTCTAGATGCTGATGCCTGTGACACCCTTAATGCATCCCCTGCATTTGTATGGAAAGTACCAGTAGTAGTATATGTAAAACTACACATGCCTTTGTTTACACTGGAATGGGTTCCCCACAATTTCCCTGAGGCCTTAGGTGGGGACGGCAGAGGTTGCATGTTTCCTGCAGTGTTTTCCTGTCTACCTTCTATAGCTTATCATTTCTGTGTCATGCCGTCCATGGTAAATCAAACAGGGTCTAAATACCCTTCTTCGTCTTGCTCAAGGTGCTGCAGCAGCAGCAGCTTCAGCAGGAGCAGCACCCTAAGCGTACAGCATAATAATAGTAAGAGCAACTGCTAACATGTTTTATTCTAAGCATAATCATGCTGTATTCCAAAGGATTTTGGTGTAAAGGCAAATGGCTATACTGAGTACACACAATTCCTTTACAGCTTCCTGAATAGTTCTGCCATATTGGATCAGTTAATTAGCATGGAATTTGGCTAGCATATTCTATAATTTTTCTTGGTTTTATGTCTCTACACAAAGGTTATACCAAATAGCCCCCTTTTGAGCTGGTGATGCATTGTGCTGCCAACACGATAGCTACACTTCCTGTAGCTGTTATTGAATCAAACCATTCTGTAAAATAAGGAGAAATTTCAAGTATGGTGCACACAAAACAGTAACCAGAGAGTAAATATTCCATCTTATTTCATATAAATGCAGATTAATTCTTTACAGCCAGATGAGCAAACATCAAGTATGTAAGTTGCCTTCAGCCACACCCAGCCCCTGTTTTTTACTGAGAACAATCCTCAAATATTTGTAGGCCAAAAGTCCAGGACAAAGTTGAGGATATTTATTTTCAGTGAAATAGTAGCCACAAAATAAATATTGTGACTTATTTCATATACATGCACACTATTCTTGAGAATCCTAACGTTAAATTGAATAGCAAGAGAGCAATTTGCCTTTTATCACAGCCATGCCCCCCATTTAATAACTGCAATCTTCCGTTACTTGTCAGTCCAAAATATGAGGCAAAGTCAGGGGTATTCTGTGAAATTGGGGACAATTTCAAAAAAACAATCTCCACAAAATTAACATCCCAACTTATTTCAATTTCTTTCATACACATTTACACTCTTCCAATAAGTCAGCTATTAAATTATGCAAGCAATGAGAGACAATTGGTTTCAGAGGCAGCCACTACCCATTTAATGACTGCAATCCTTAATTCTTCACCATGCCATAGATATGAAACAAAGTAAGTGGTATTCTGTGCAACTGGGGACATTTTCAACTTTGGTACACACAAGACAGTAGCCAGGGATTAAATATTTCATCTTCTCTCATACAAATAAATATAGGCAGGTACTTTAAACCAGAAATGAGTAAATGACAAAAGAGTAAGTTGCCTTCAGCCAAAACCAGCACCCCCCATTTAGTGATGCAATCCTAAATTACTTGCTAACCCCAAAATATGAAGCAAACTCAGGGGGGCATTCTGTGAAACCAGAGACAGTTTCAACAAAATTGTTGCCACACAATAAATATTCTGACTTATTTTTTTTAGAAATGACACTACTGCAGTAAAGCCAGACATTACATTGAACAAATGACAACAGTAAGTTAACTTCAGAAAGAGCTGTGAAATCAGGGATAGTTTCAACAAAACAGTAGACACAAAATAAATATTCTGACTTATTTCTTACACATGCACATTATTCCTGTAAATTCAGACATTAAATTGAGCAAACTGCAACAGAGGATGTTGCCTCCAGCCATTGACAGCCCTCCCCCAATTAGTGACTCCAATCTTCAATTATTTGCAGGCAAAAAATTGAAGCAAAGTCCACAACATTCTACGAAATAAGGGACAGTTTCAACAAAACAGTAGCCACAAAAATAAATACCCTGACTTGTTTCATACAGATGCCCAATATTCCTGTAAAGCAAGATGTGAAACTGAAAAAGACAAGGCAAATTGCTTTAGCCACAGCCAGTCACTTCCTTAATGACAGTGATTCTTAATTATTTGCCAGACCAAATATATCAAGCAAACTAAGTGATATCCTGCAAAACTGTGGATAGTTTGAACATTGGTATACACTAAAATGATAGCCAGAGAAAATAAATATTCTGGTGTATTTCATACAGATGCAGTTTGGTCCTATTAAAACCAGATAAACAAATAAAAAGAAAATAAGCTGTTTTCAGCCTCAGCCAGGCACCCCATTTACTGACTGTGATCCTCAGTTACTTCACAGCACAAAAAAATGAAGCAAAGTCTGGGACAGTCGGTAAAGCTAGGGATAGGTTCAATAAAACAGTAGCCATAAAATAAAGATCCCGACTTTTTCATATAAATGAATAGTAGCCTTGTAAAAGAGTAAATATCAAGAAAGTAATTCACATTCATCCACAGCTAACCCCCCTCTTATTTTGTAACTGCAGTCCTATTATAATGTGAACGTACACACACACACACACACACACACACACACACACACACACACACACACACACACACATGCATACACACACACACACACACACACAATAAAACTACTTTAATGTTGTACTAATTTTAAAAAGAAATGAATATACTTTACATCCACACATGACCTG
This sequence comes from Protopterus annectens, assembly GCF_019279795.1. Lineage (NCBI taxonomy): Eukaryota > Metazoa > Chordata > Ceratodontiformes > Protopteridae > Protopterus > Protopterus annectens. The sequence goes on along the minus strand of NC_056747.1, from coordinate 1,067,251,559 downwards.
CCAACATACACATAAACCTTCATACAAACCAAAAATTACAAAGAAAACATAACATTCATTCATTAGTCATCACATAATCAGCATTCCCACTTACTGCTTACTAATGCAGATATGCCAGCAGTGTTATCCTGGCCCTTTCAACTGTAGAGGTCCTTAAAAAGACATTTTAAAAGAAACAAACAAAAATTTGCAGGTATTCTGTAAGGCCCACTTGCAGTTCTCCCAGCCCTTTGCTATATCTGAAGCCAAAGATCTTTTTTCAAGAAAATTTTAAAGAAAATTGGCCTTATATGGACTGTTAAGATAAAAAGAAGTAGCTTCTCAGCTGGCATCTTTTCAAAGACACTGTCACTGCTGAGAAAGTGCTTTGAACAGTTGCAACTAATTAGTCATTTCTTTGGTTGAGGTGGACCTGTTAGATTGCAGCTTGCAGTGGCACTGACAAACCAGGGAGAAATCTGTGTGAAATGTCCTCTCCTCTCAGTTCTACTGGACCTGATTAAAAGTGGGTGCAGAGGTCTGCACTGAAAAAAACTGTCTGTCAAGTCCATTTAAATGCTTTTAACCACAGTAGCTTCGGACTCCAGGAAAAGGATTATTTCCTGCAATTCTGGCTTTTGGACTGCAGACACAATGCCATCAATGCCATCAAGGCCCCACATTGTCCAGAAGAACAGAGATGAAACAGGAAAGGCTTCCATTCTCTGTTATTTACAATGTGTTGACCTGCTTTCTGGTCAGTTGCCATGACTCGCACATCTGGAATATTCCAATTTATACCAAAGGCTCCTGCATGGGACTTTGTCCCCGGTTTGTCTAGCTGGTAGGTGCAGACAGGTCTGTACACTTTACTCCAACTATCGGCACCATTCATAGCCTAATACTTATTAAATTAGCTATGCTGCTCTTCATGAATTGAAGCCCTCCAAACTTATTGTTAATCTTATTTGCACACACACACACACACACACACACACACACGCACACACACACACACACACACACACACACACAAATATTAACATCATCAAATTCTGAATTGAACACATTTGCACCTTAGTGTCTACCTTCCAGTAACTGCATTCTAATAATGAGGAAATCAGGAATGCAATTATTGATAAACTGCAGTGAACTACAAATCATAAACAGCATGTGTGGCAATATTACGAGATATGATATTCCATGAATAGAAAGACTAGAAAATTCCTTATAAAACTCGACAAATAGTCATGGCACTGTGGTTAACAGGAGCTAAAATAGAAGAGATAAAGTTTTAATAAAATCCAGGCTTACATTAAAAATTACTGTGCTACAGTTTTACATGGGGGACTGAAAAAAGGTAACATGTATAGATATAAACCTTTGTCTTCCTCTTAGAAGAAGTAAGTTAATATTGGAGAAAATCCCTTCCCTCGACAAAATAAGGATGAGCAAGACATAACTATTAACCTGTAGAAAAAAATGGTAGAGATGGAGTGACTATCCATGGAAATAAAATGGATATTACTGATATGCTGTCTCATGTGGCTAGTGATATTCTGAGCAAAGTCGAAGTGAACTGAAGCTAGGAAAACATTGGTGTGCCTGCTTGAGGTGTGGCTAGATGCAACATAAACAGCGGCAGAAAAACCTTGCAAAGTAACTAAACAGAAGCCATTTGGTTGAATGATATACAAGACTGATGGCTTAGAGAACACATCTCACAGGATCACCCTTCAACTGATGTGTGTATACAGAAATGTCAGGGGCATGACTTAAAACAAGCACTGCAAAATGTTCTTTAACAACATGAATGAGTACCAGAACAGATGAAGGAGAACACGGACTGTTACAGTACATTTTGGCACCCTTAGCATAGAGCAAGTAGCTTCTTCAACAAGATATATTTCATAATATACTAATTAATAATGTGATGCTTTTGTCCAACTAATGCTTTAGATGTTTTATTCTGAAAGTATGCATAAAGCAATTCCTACTTTGTAGATTTCTGTTACTACAGTATAAAGTTATACATGTTGCAAAAAAATCATTTTAGTAATCTGCTGACAAATTATTAAATATATAAAATAATGACAAATCATCTGTTGTTGCTAATTTTATATTGTTTAAAAGCCATTAGTACACAGAACAGTGTTTTTATTTTACACCATTAAAACAAGAGCTCTGTGTGACTAGCTTGTTCCATATCTGTGGAGTAATTTAAAAGTGCACGGTCTGTCATTCAGTCAGTATCACAAGAGATAAATTCAGCCATGTGTGCCTTTATCAAAAAAAAGAAACTCTTGATTGACTGGAAACAGCAGGCTCTGTCTCAAAATCTATGATATATTAAAATAAGTGAATGTTTTACTATATTAAGTTACTAAATAAACAAAAGGCCCCTGTATAATTTGGATAGGCACTAGTTTTCAATACTGCTGTTTAATACTGTGCATTTACTTTTATATGCATCACTGATTTTCAGTCAGTATGTAATGTACAGGAGAAAACATGCTCATATAGGGATGCAAACAGTTGAAGACTGGAGACAGGTTAATAAAAATGCCATACCCAAGCAGATTATAGTTGACGTGAACAGATTTCTGACAGTATTACTGTTTTATAACTTTATATTAACTGGTGGACATTCTGGCATACGAACAACATTAGATTTGTCTATTGAGCTGTTACAGATGCATGTGCCACTATAACCTAAAAGTTGTACTTCCATATCCATCAAAAAATCATAAACATCAAGAGGAAGACAGATAATACAAATACATTGCTATATATATATATATATATATATATATATATATATATATATATATATATATACACATACACACACACACACACACACACACACACACACACACACACACACACACACACAAACACACCTGGTGAGGACCAGCAAAATAAGTGTACAATGTGCTTATATGCAGAACGACCGATAATCACAACAAGACTTTCAAAATTCTAAGTAGTGGATTCTGCATCCCTGATGTGCCGTACATTCCTTTATGACATCACTTTCTCTGCACCTTACATATTTCAGCACTCATCTGTGTTAACACAGTCAGAAAAATCATTAAACAGAAAAAAATGATTGCATGTTGGGGTTATTTGTTCACCTTATTAGAATGAATAAATGTATGCATATCATATCATCAATTTTGTGTGCAGATACAGGAGTGGAAAGACCCCATTTTAAGGGAAGAGGATCACATAAAAGTGTAATTAGATTTATTTAAAATGTAGCAGCTGGAAAAGATGGGTTTATGGCTGAACAGAGATTAAGATGACAATATAAACTGTATCATCTGTATTAAATCACATCAGCAAACATTTTGTTATATTCTGCTAGGCATGTGATACAGTTTGTCACTCAAAAAATATTTATATACTTAGGGCAGAATGAAAGTCTCCTCTTCCAAATAGTTACTCCCCAGGATTCAGCAAGCTCTGCACGGTGTGCAGGAAAAGTGCAAGAGCTATGCAGGCAATATGGCCGACGTGCGATCCAGGAACGAGTTCCAGGGATGTGCACGAGCACTCCTGCACTATTCCTGCATGGACACAGCCCCTGTATGCTAATTACCTCATTTGCTGGTGAAAACCATGCAAATGAGGTGAATTAGTGATCCAGGAAACAGGCAGGCATCCGTGCAGGAATAGTGTGGACTGCAGAAATACATTTCTGCAAACTACAAAATGGAGGCATGATAGCTTGTAAAAAAAGCATGTATTATAAGGGTTAGGCATGCCAATGGCCAAATATATGGCCATAAGCATTAAAAATAGTTTCAAAATTATAAAAAAAACCGTTATTTCTTTTTTGGCCGATTTTGTCCATTTAGGCATAGGGCAGTGGTGTGCAAACGGGACCGGCCCGAAAATAAAAAAAAATAGAAATAAGCTTTTAAACCAAAATCATCATTTTTCCATAACAGTCAATGGCATGCATAAGACAACAAGACCATGGAATAGTGGTTGTTAAGGGGGAAGGCTGATTGTCAGTTTTGTAACCATGCATTAGCAGTCAGTTCTATACAGATGAGGGGAATGATACTGAATCACAGATTTCCCCTCAGTGCTAGCTTGAACCCAACAGTGTAGGTGCAATAACACCATGGCCTAAGCCTAAGAGCTAGATGACCTCATGAGGGGGAGTGTCATGACTGCTGTAAGCTTATTAGAGCACAGTGGCCCGTGTTTGCCCTTAGCTAAGCACAGCTAAGGAAGAGGGTGTGTCTAAGGCTGTACTGTCTTATTCCAAGAAAAGCAGAGTGTGTTCATGCCCAGAGAGGGCCAGTTTCTGCTAAAACGTGTTTACATTGCCTAAACAGGTGTGCGCAGTGTGCACTAGGTTTAAAAAAAAAAGAAACAGGAAACAGCAGTTCCATTCACATCTGAGCACTATGTTTGCGCGGTGCACCTCGGGCTTAAAGGGGAAGGCAGTGGGAAGGGAAAACAGCAGTAGGAAGGTAATCAAGGAGAACTAGCATAGTTGGCAGGTGAAATGTATCAGAATCAGCCAATTACACAGGCAGCAACCCAGCCCAGCCTAGCAAACTACTATAAACTATGCAAACACCTTTCACTCTGTTTTTTTTTCCCACAAACTCTACACCACCAGTGTACACAAATGTGGGAATTTTACCTAACAAAACTAACAAAATGATAGGGGCTGCTGTCGCTCTCATACATCAATATGTGGAAGAGGCTGAGGGTGGTAAGGATGAGAATGCTGAAGACCAACCCACAGTGAGGAGAAGGAGAAGAGTGTACAGACCCAAGGTAACCTACCAGGGGCTACATGAGCTGGAGATAGTGGAGCGCTATTGGGTGGTCAGGGACCTCCTACAGCAAATTATTGAGCTGTGCCGGCCACACCTCACACACAGAACCAATAAAGGGGAAACCATCTCAGTGGATACCAAGGTATGTGTAGGCTTAAGAATACTAGCCACAAGTACCCTCCAAAGGCCATCTGGGAATATCATGGGGCTCTCACAGGCATCAGCATCCAGGGTACTCCACCAGTTCCTGGATGCCATGTCAGCACATGCTGGTGAGCACAAATATTTCATCAACACCCGTGAGGCATTGAGCAGCAATACGTGTCTCTTCCACCAAATAGCAGAATACCTTGAGGTAGTGGGTGCTATACACTGCACACACATACACATCAAAGCACCGACCGGTGAGCGGGGTATGGTCTACATAAACCGCAAGGGCTTCCACTCCATCAACTACCAGGTCATGTGTGATGCCCAGGGCATTATAATGAATGTGTGTGCTGGCAGCCCTGTAAGCTATCACAACTCCCACATCTGGCATATGACTCAGCTGTACCAGAGATTTGCCAGTGGGGACATCCCATATGGCCACCTAGTGGGGAATACTGGTTATGCACTGGAGCCATGGCTGATGACACCCATCAGAAATGCACACACACATGAACAGGAAATCCATAATGAGGCACATGTACAAACCAGACTCATAGTAGAGTGTGTGTTTGGGATGCTCAAGTCACAGTTTCGGTGCTTGGACATATCCGGTGGAGCCTTGCAATACTCTCCAGCTACATGCACACAAATTTTCATTGTATGTGCCATGCTACACAATATGATCCTGCGGAAACAGCTACAGCAGGAACATCACGGGGCAGGGCCACACAGCCCCCCACCATTGCCAAAGCCAGCACAGACAGAGAGTGAATCAGAGGAGGAACAACCTGAGCCTGCCCCAATAGGCAGAAGGAGGCATGCCCAGTGCCCAGGCTTTGGCAAAGAGGCAAGGCATAGCACTTACACTGGCATGGTAGGACCCCTGGGAATGACACCTCTTTCTGACTCGCACGTACAGTAAAAGGGATGCCAAACATGACACTACCTGTACTTTACCATGTATTGGGAGTGTACTATGTGCATCCAACATAGTCATCCCTCCAGCACCATCCTCAGTACTGACACAGCCACAAGGTAAGTCACTCTCCCTATCAATTGCTGAATGGAGTAGTATGTTCTGCTACTTGTATCTATGGTATCGATGTGAGCATGTAAGGGAGTTGGGTGGCGGAATGGGATGGCAGCAGATAGTGGACACCTATATCGGCAGCATGAAATCCATAACAAATACTGGTGTCAACAAAGTATGCAGTACTAGACAAGGCAACAAATACCACTGCAGAACATGTGGTGGGCCAAATGTGTGTCCATAGGACACACACATGCATGTCAGTGAGGCTCACATACCCAACAACAGTCTCAGCTAGCAGGACAGGTGTAGTTGACCACAAAGAAAGGCTGTGCTAAGGCCTCCAATTGATGGCAACAGAGAACAGACCCCCTCCAGACCTACAAAGACAGACTAAAACAGGCCAGGCAGCTGGTTGTTTTGGACCATTTCCCTCTCTTTTGAAGTTCCCTGTTTAAAATCCACCCCTGAGCGTTTTCTTCTGGCTATACTACTCAGAAACAGCTCCTCGTGGTCCTGCAGAGCAGTGCTAGCAGCAGAGAACTGGGAAAAGGGACTACTTTCCTGATCTAAGTATTTTTTTGCTGTTTTTACCTGAGAGAACTTCCTTTTCTTACTTTGAACAAGTTTATACTGCTTTATTACCTGTTTTTTGCATTGTACATTATCTGCACTTAAAGTTACATTTGGTCGAAAGTTTGTTGTTAAATTTAACTGTTGAGGCTACCCACTAAAGTGAGCTAGCCTGTGTAAGTGATTTATTACTGTTTTTCCTGCATTTCTGTGTACTTTTTAACTTAAAAAACAAACAAAAAAAAAAATATCCTTGTTTTCCCACCTTTCTCGACTAGTTTAGACCAGTATACAGGCTTTGCTGTATTCTGGACTGTGGTGTAGTTTCTGTGTTGTCCATTGCCTTACTTGGATAGAAGGAAGTTTCTTTGCTCACCAGTGGGAGTGGGGAGCCTTGAGCAGCCTATCTGTCCCTGAAGGAGTGACCTCAGCACAATAGCTTGTAGTAATTGGTCATTTTGGACCATTTCCAGCTCTTTTGAAGTCCCCTGGTAGGGCTGGGGTGCTCTCAGGAACCTTGAACCAGGTTTCAGTTACTGCACAGACATTGATGCTCTCCATACTGAGGAGTGCTTTGAGAGCCTGCATCTTGAGATTTAGACTTCTGGTGTTGAGCAGCATTACCCTTGCAAATTCTCCCTCCCTCTCCCCCAAAAGATGAAATAAATATCTCAGCTGAATGCGACCTCCCTGAAATCTCAGATGTCCACGTGAGAGCTGCCCTCAGCAAAGCTAAAAATACAGCATCCATGGGACTTGACGGTGTCCTGGGTTGCGTGATACATGAACTCCTAGAGGAGCTAAACCCACACATAAGAACGCTGTTTAATCTTAGCCTTGCTACAGGATATGTCCCTGAACACTGGCGTACAGCTACAGTAGTCCCACTCCACAAAGGTGGCACCTCTACAGACCCTGGAAACTACCGCCCCATAAGCTTGACCAGCCTGGTATGAAAAGCTATGGAAAGGATCATTATGGAACTCATAAACAAAGACATCGGGGACCTACAGACAATTGACTCTACCCAGTTCGGCTTTGTAAAAGGCAGATCCTGTCTTTTAAACCTGGTGGACATTTTTGAAACAGTCACTAGAGCCATCAATGAAGGCAAAGCAGTTCATACAGCCTACCTGGATCTAGAAAAAGCCTTCGACACAATACCCCACTCAGGCATCATAGACAAGCTCAACAGCTTAAATGTAAACCCGTTTGTCACAAGATGGGTTGCAAACTGGCTAAAGGACAGAACCCACAAAGTCAGAATAGCTGGAGCTATGTCAGACGCCAATCACAAGTGGAGTCCCACAGGGCTCTGTCTTGGGACCCCTCTTGTTCTGCATTTATTTCTCAGATGTGCAGGCAAACATAGGGGGGTTGTGGCTGACAAAGTTTGCAGACAACTGCAAACTAGGCGCCATAGTCGACACACCAGCTGACACATGCATCCTCCAGAAGGGCCTCACAGAAACAGACTGGTGCCAGAGTCATGGCCTTAAAGTAAATGCCAAAAAATGTATAGTCATCCCCTTTTGGAAAAAACAAAGTACCCACAAATTACCACATAGGTGGTAATCCATTAAGTATGGAAAAAGTAATCAGAGACCTAGGGACCCAAGTTGACAGTGACCTCTCATTTGACACCCACATCGCCAAAGTGGTTAGAAAGACCTTCTACCTTGCCCACCTTACCATGAAAGGATTCACATCCAGATCAAGGGATGTCATTGTACCCTTATATTCCTCCCTTATCAGGCCTATGATTGAGTACAATGCCCCATTTGGTATGTACCTCACCCGGCACCTGCAGCAGCTGGAGAGACCCCAAAAGTACCTTACCAAGAGGATCAAGGGTCTCCAGCATATGTCATATGCAGCCAGACTGAAAAAGCTCCAGCTCTATTCAGTAGCATACCGCCTGCTCAGAGGTGATCTGTGCCTTACGTACAAGGCCATGTCCAATTCAGAATTAATGGACATGCTCCACCTCAAAAAATCCAAATCCATCAGAGCCACAAGAGCTAAAGATCTAAACCTCAGCACAAATATGAATAGGACATGCTGGAGGGACAGATTCATAACCCAGAGGCTTCCCGCACTCTGGAACAGAATACCTGTCCATGTTAGGCAGAGCCCCTCACTGACTCTCTTCAAGAGAAATCTGGACGAATGGATGGGTGATCGTAGATTTACCCTGGGGGTCATCTCTGTGTCATTGCTAGATAGAGGCACAGTAAACTAAATTTAATTTAAATTGTACACTTTTGTATCATTACATGGGGTGGTGAAAGCCACATACACTTTGGCTAGGCTTATAAATGCCCTAGGGCAGATAGCCTAGTACTATACTATGAAACTATGAAACTATGGATGTTAGTTTTGAAGGGTAAGAAGTCTGAAACTGAAATGTAGGTCAATAAAACCAAATATCTATACTCCACTGATATGCCTCTAGTCTGTATGATAGGTCAGAATACAAAATGGAATGGAAGCCAACAGAGTACCTGAAATACCGGTACAGTCATAGCAAATGTTTACAGTTGTCAGATGTCCCCCCCCCCCCACAATGCTATGTAGAAATGTAGTAAAATGTAAGTGTAGGTTTAATAACAGTGGAGCACAGATTACCTGAGCTGGCCCAATTAACAGGATAGATTGTTGCACTATGCAGGGCTCTGTGTGTTAGGTTGTTGTGTGTTGTATATTGCATGGAAGTGGTCAGCATGTAGGCATGTTGATGACAGGACCATGTTCTGACAACTGCAGTGCCAACCACAATGCATCCCAGCAAGACCCAATCCAGTAGTCATTCGTACTCATTGTACAGATGTAATATCTGTCACCGTCTAAAAGAAGGACATGCCATGAATGTGGGCCCAGACATACACAAAGTACACAGGTGGAAGCACCTTAGACAGAGTATATAGGTTCATAGGTTCATAGGTTGGTACTGGGCTATCTGCCTGAAGGCATATATTAGCCCAGCCACATTGTGCGGTATTCACTGCCCCTTTAGTAGTTCCCTAGACCCTTGTACTAGCAGCTAGTACCCTTGGCCCCTATCTAGTAGTGCTGTTGGTGTGATCCTTGGTGTGAACTTTCTGTTACCCATCCACTCATTAAGGTTCCTCTTGAAGAGTGATAGTGAGGGGCTCTATCTTATGTAGATCGGGACCCTGTTCCATAGTAAGAGAAGTCTCTGCGAAGGGAATCTATCCCTTCAGCATGTTCTATTCATTGTTGTGTTGAGGTTTATATCCCTAGAGCGTGTAGCTCAAGTAGATTTGGTTTTGCTAAGATGGAGCATGTTCAACAATTCTGGGTTGGACATGGCTCTGTACGTTAGACAGAGATCGCCTCTGAGAAAGCGGTATGCAACAGAGAACAGTCTTAGCTTTTTCAATCGTGCTGCATAGGGCAACTGTTTGAGGCCAGTAATCCTCTTGGTTAGGTACCTCTGTGGTCTCTCCAGCTGCTAGAGATGTCTAGCCAGGTACATTCCAATTGGTGCATTGTACTCAGTAATATAAATAATATAAAATGTAACTGTCAAATGCACACACCTTTGGAATTGTACATACAGGTTAGTAGCACATTAGTTTTCTGTGTAGTATGGAATACTGATGTAGTCTGGCCAATCACTGGCAGACCACAAAAGTCAGTTCTGAAGTAATGAGAAACTGCCGATGTCCTTGTACCGGTCAGCATAAGGGGAATGTCCCAGGTATATCTGTGAGTCAGCTGCAAGAAGCTTCCATATCACGCATGCACTCAGCTCACCTCACCGTCAGCCACAGGTTCATCACAGGTCATATCCCTGCTGTTAGGAATGAGTACAGTATGACCCCCACTTCTGTATGGGAATACCCACAGAATGCAGCATGTTGAAGAGGTGTCCCATGCAGGTGTGTCCCTAGCTGTAAGCAGCATCCTGCCAGCATCCACACCAAACATACTAAAAATATATGTATGTAGCATATATATATATATACATATATATATATATATATATATATATATATATATATATATATATATATATATATATATATATATATATACATATATATATATATATATATATATATATATATATATATATATATATATATAAAGACTATTTTTCTTTACTCTTTGTTGCTTGGCTTTCAAAATATGTTTCAGTATAACCAGCTTATTAAGACCTGGATATTTATCTGCTTCCAGTTGAATAATCCATTCATATTCCTTGGTGTCTGTGTTATTAATTGCATCACCGCGTCTTACATTTGGAAATATAACATGTATAGCTCTAAAGCTAAACTGATGTGTCTCATCATTTTCCTCTATATGCTGGGCCAAAGAATTTGTATCTTCCTGCGTATCTCAGAGCTGTGTTCTATTATCCTATCTTTTAATAATCTTCTCATTGATTTTCCAACATCGATGAAACATGCTTAAGTTTCTATGTTGGAAAATCAAGCAACAAAGAGTAAAGAAAAAATAGTCTTTTTATGCATATATTTGTTACACACATATATTTTTAGTGTGTTTGGTGTAATCCTTTGTGGATGATTTCCTTTAAGAAGACTAATTGTTAATTTTAATTGATGTTACTTGATAGATTGACTGCGTCATGAGGTGCAATTACTTGCATTTAAAATGAGTTTGTAAGTAAGACACTGAAGAAGGATAATTTGTATCTGAAAGCTTTGTCATTTTATTAAAACTTTTGACAGTGTGGAATACTACTTTTTTCTTGCAGTGGACTACATGCCTGTTGACCACAACAGTGCCACTGACATCAGAAAATACTGTGATGTGTTACATCTCTTGACTTGAGTGTGTTATCCAGCAAGTAAAAGGTTATGGCACCCTGTTCCATCCCTACAGTAGGCACATAAATGCTTACAGTGGTCCTTTTGCTATGTTCCCCACTGGATGTCTGCAACAACTGTAGAGTCTGCGAATGTAACCTACAAAGGAAATACCATGCCTTATACACATGCCCTGTATGGACAGATGCCACTAATTCCACTGAATACCTGTATCATGCTGTCAATGTAGGTGCAAGCAACACCTCAGTTCTATAGCCAGGTCTCACCAAATGAGGTCAGGAATGCCACACCAGAAGATAACAATCTGTCCTCACAACATGCCCCGGACACCTCAAGTAAACTTCCACATGCCACAGAATATGCATGTGGGACATGTGCACAACCCAGACACTGTCCATGTTATGGAATATATATCACATACATGGGAAGCAGTGCACATCACTGGCCACCCACAATAGTAACCCAGATGAGTGGATGGTGAATAAAATATCCACCTGTGGAGACCAATCCAGGGACTACACCCCTGAGCCACACTGGAGACCATTGTCATGTAGCCTGATGTCAAGGTATTCCCTTTGTTTAGTCCTGTACAGCCATCAGGCCCATTCACATACTGCACATCTGTGAAGCAATGAATTTATGCATCTCAGTACTGGCAAGTGTGTGTGTGTGTGTGTGTGTGTGTGTGTGTGTGTGTGTGTGTGTGTGTGTGTGTGTGTGTGTGTGTGTGTGTGTGTGTGTGTGTGTGTGTGTGTGTGTGTGTGTGTGTGTGTGTGTGTGTGTGTGTGTGTGTGTGTGTGGAGATTAATGATTTTGAAGCCATTCACAGCCACTACATCTCCCATTGCCCTACTTTAGCATGCCTGCTGATGTCATTCACCTTGAAATGCCCCTTTGGACAAAAGCCAGCACTATAAGCTCCATGGTGCTTGTGATAACTGCATAATACTGTACTGTAGCAAAGTAGTTAGGTAGGAGTTCTAATACTGACAGTGATAATATGTCTATTTCCCTGAGAGAGTGTGGATGTATCTTGACTGACACCTGCTTTTGTGGACATTCACATCTACTACACTTCCCTTATGCCTCCTTTAGCACTGTTGATGATGTCACTCACCTTCAAAGATACCTTTGGAGAGCCCTCCAACCTGTCAGCTCCGAGGCAAGTGCAATAACTGTATAACACTGTAATAGCAGTACATAATCAGGTAGGGGTTTGAGATCCAGTACTGGTAAGTGTGTGTTAGTGTGTGTGTCAACAGTATCCTGTGTAGGTGTTGGGGCGATTGTGTAATGACAGCATCCATTTCAGTGTGGATTTTGCTACATCATTATAGTGAGGACCTATATGTCCCATTGTCCACATTACAAGACCAACATTTGCCAAACACTGTAGAGATTGCTGTAGACAATCCTCAGCCATAAATGTGTACAGCCATGTGCAATTACCATGTGACAGTGTGGATTGGGAAACATATAGGCAACTGTTATAATGCCCAGATACCACTCTCCACCCACGGATCAAACACATGCATGCTTGGCTTTTACTCTCTTACTCCTTTTCTTTTTTACTTTGTCTCTGTCTCTGTCTCTGTCCCTCTCTCTCTCTCTCTCCCTCTCTGGTGGATGTGGAAAAGTACAACTGCTTTGTAAAGGTAGCAGCTTCAGTTCGTCAGTAATGCTCATGATCAGCCAATGGCCTGTGCATGAATTGCAGTCCCCCACTTGCTAATTGCACTTGGAACAGCTGTGGTATCATTCCCATAGCCAATTGTATGGAAACACACTCCTATAACTAAGCACTTCCTGTGGGTGTTGACCCTTTTCCTTCACTGTGAGCAGGACTTCATGTGGGTATTTGACAAACAGCATCACAGAGGGTATTTGTAAAGACCTCTTACAACATACACAGTAGAGACAGGCCAACAAACAGGAGGGGGATGTTCCAGACATGGGGACAGAATGTAAGTATTGCGGTTCTCCATTTGAAGTAATGTTGGTTTAACAGTGTTTGTATGGATATGGCTGTTCTACATGATTTAAATTCTGGCATGACACTACTCTCACCTGTAGGGATATCTGCAGACTGGTCAGAGTTTGGAGTCTTACATGTATTGTGTTACTCACACATTTCCTATCTGTAGAAATGCAGTGGCATACTCTGATGATTGCAGTCAGTACATGATGACATCCATGTGAGTTACCGACGTCATATCCCTCAGAAGACGTATGTCACAACAAACCCTGTTACACCAGGAAATGTCTTAGTTTATCACAGCAATATGTCAATTTTGGCCCTTTGTGTGTGCCTTCGACCCCAGGTCTGTCAACCTTTGTCCATATGTCATGCAGTAAGAGGTTCATATGTACAGTACATCATTATTTACTGACATCATACCTGATAGGGCAGTGAGACTGCAGACTGCTAGACATGTTATGCATAGTAGGCCTTATAGTTGAGGACAAAACCTGGACATTCTGTTGTAGTGTGTACAGTAGTGAGGTCTGTGTACTTATGGTGATTGCTGACAGAGTGTGTTTTGTGAAAATGTTACTTAGCCTGTGTACAGACCGTGGTAGATGTCATTGTGCTTGGTCCTGTTCTATCTGATGTTT
>NC_056747.1:1067225089-1067232589 GCF_019279795.1 Protopterus annectens | reverse complement strand
TGGCAGTATGTTACAATATGTATTGTTCATTAACAACCAGTACATCCTCCATTACCATACTGTACAAGGCCTGGTGATGTTCTTCACTTAACAAGAAACCCGGGATACACCTCATCCTAAAAGCTGTGTGCTGTGTGGAATTAAGGCTACACATGTTAGTAGCAATAAGTACCTAGGTAGGGGTTCTACTCTCAGTTTTTCCAAGTAAGTGTGTGTGTGCATGTGAAGGGATCTATTTCATTTTGCAGAAAATACATGGCCCAGGAGGTCATCTGTCCAAGAACTGACTGGAAAATGCTAAAATTTCAAAGGTATCATCTTGTGGAAATTCATTCCATCAAAACTAATAGTAGATGTGTAAATGTCCTCTTCCCCACTGTATAGCTGTACAGCTTTACTGGGGATGGTATATATAGCTGGGTGTGGATCTTGTGGACACATCCACCATCATTGGGATTATTATTGTGTGCATCCCTCGCTTAGTCGGCTGTAATACTGTACAGTTTATGTTAACAGGTTAAGTAGTTGTCAATCACACTGTCTGCAGTTCTACACCAGCCCACACCCTCCAAAGGGTAGGGCTGTGCCATCCACACCAGCATACCTATGTTTGCCAAGTCCAGGATTGCACTACATTGGGGAAGGGGACATATACCCTGCCAGTACCATCATCAATAAAATTAAACTAGCAGACTGATTATTTACTGATGTGATGTTGTGCCTAGTTTGTCTTGGTGGAATTACATAGGCTAAAATGGGTTCACTGCAAAAGTACATACATCCATGAGTACAGTATTCTCTGTTTATTGCATCAACACCAAAGCCTCTGTGTGTGTGCTATAAACAAACATGTGGTGTATACCACCCTGTAAACTTACCATTGTCCACTGTAGAAGGGCTGCTGACATCAGCCACAATGCACTCACCTGTATGCACCCCTCAGACTGATCAGCCATGTGGCACATGCAGTAACTGTTATACAGACCTGTTACTTGTATTCAGCTGTACCCATGATATGGCACAGTCAAGGTGTCACCACAGTGCCATACTCCTTGTAGGAAACAACAGCAGACCAACATCCTGCTGACACATAGACACCTACAACACAAACTGAATACATTATAGAGACCACAATCAGTCAGTTTTAGTAACAGCTATAATGAATCATGGCTGGCAGCTACACATCCTGACATGTAAACATTAAACTTTACTGCTGAAAACATGTTACACAACATTACATAGGTACAGCTTATTACATTCACCCTGTGCATCAGAACCATATTAGCCTGTCCCTGCATCGATGTTATGAATGACAGGGATGTGGCACAGGTATAATTATATGCACAGGGTGTGTTGTGGGTTTGCCAGAAAGCTAGACTTAGTCATTTGGTTGACATCATGTGTGTGTGTTAGGGGGTTTCATTATTAATTGGGCTGTCCAGATGTGGTGTGTGTAGGTATGGGGTTTCCCTAGCTGTGCTGGTGATGTGTGCATGTATGCATGCACACAGGTCTGCTGTGTGACTGCCCTATACAGGGGTTTGTTGGATAGCTGCAGACTGTACATAGCAGGGTGTGCAATTCACTGTCTCCAGCCATGGACATGAGAACTGTGCCTCCCAGGCATTCCACAGGCACTTCCAGGTGCAAGGCCAGATATGGTACTCTCTCCCCTGATGATGACAAATATCCGCTGGATCCAGGTCCCTCTTGGGACCAACCAGGGCCACATGCACCTGGCCTGCTATGTTGTGGTGTGGACAGCTCCCTCCCTGCAGTGCTGGTACTGCCTCTACAGGAGCGGCTCTGACTTGTTGCACGTCCACGTAGACCTCCACCTGTTGGTGTTGCTGACCTACGTCCACGTGGCTGTTGCCCTATTCCCACCATATGCTCATGCACAGACATTGCACAGTCAAGAATTCCCACCATCTGACCCAACTGTCCATCCAGGACCTCTGCAAAATAACACTGGGTACCTGCAAGATCACGGATGTTGTCAATAATAGCAGAATGAGTAGCCCTCTGGAGCCTCAGACCCTGTCTGGTATAATGTTCCATACATGCCTGTGCCTCCATGATGGCCTGAAGCATGCATCTGGTGACATCTGCTGTGGCCCTTCTGCCAGTGGCATGATGACCAGCAGCCCTCCTACAAGCACCCCTGTACATCTGCCTGTGTGGTACCTCGCTGGTCATCCAGCTATGGCTGCTGTGTCTGGACACAGTTGCCATAGTCACCACACTGTACTGTCCCATGCTACCACCCACCAACTGACCCTTATCTATGGCCACTAGTGATGGGGTATTTATAGGCAATGTGACTGTGTGGGGGGATGGGTGGATAACAGTGGGATGTCAACCGATGGCACAGCTTCAGCCCCTGACAACCCTGCCTGTGCCTTGCCATACCTATCATCATTGTCAGAGTCTGTATGGACACTAACATCAGTTTGCCTGCAGGATGGACCCTGACCCACCTCGCCACCTGTGAAGGGAAAACAAGAAACGCACTTTAAGACCTGTACATCATTGCTTAACAGTACACACACTCTCACACACACACACACACACACACACACACACACACACACACACACACACACACACACACACACATACAGGTGAGGTTGCACAAAGATATTACACACAGACCTCTCATTACCCAACTGTCAACATGCATGACATATGGCACTCAACAGCATGCACTGGAGCTATAGTCAATTCCTGTTACCAAAATTATGCATCTCTGTGATGCATGAGTTGTGTTAGTAGGTGATGCCCCTTCCCCTGGAACACACTGCACCTATGTACACAGTATTGCTGTGCACCTGTTCAGCACCCTGGCATGTACTGTGCACCATACCTCATGGGTGTACACGCCAATGCTAAATGTGTATATGTGTGTCAGTTATGTTTGCTTTGTTGCTCACAGCTCCTATGTGTTTGTCCGACACATACCTGGGATAATGTGAGGACAGATGTCAATAGTGAATGCCTGATGTCTGATTTACAGATCTCATCATCAGCAGTGCATGTATGAGCAATAAAATACAATTACACTGACAAACTTCAAAGCTTACTGCGGCTATGAGGAGTATACACACCCTTATTGACATGGCACCCTCTTCCCTGATATGCCATGGGGCCACAGTACTGCATAAGTTAACATTACACAAACCTGATATGTGACATATGACCTGTGCAATCAAATGCAGTATCAAACAAATAGTTGTGCAGATACTGATTGAGATGCATACAATATGTCAGTGCATAAGTGTGCAGACCCTTAACATGACGTTTGTTGCATCAACTAAATGTGCTACTGCAGTCACTATTCCTATAAGGGTTATTATACTAGTGTGGCCATCTGCACTTGCCAGTATTTGGCCACTCTGCCCTTCAAATGTCTCCCAACTCTGCCAGATTGCAAGGTCAACTCATGTGCACAGCCCTGGGAGGTCACACAGTGCCTCCACTATTGCTGTGGAGTCAGGGTTATGTCTGCCACAATTCATGACCTTGACTGTGTTCAGATACAGCCATTATTAGCAAGCTTTGGATGTCTACTTCAGTTCACTGTCTTGTTCCAGGCCAGGATAACACTCCTCCCCATCCTCAACCTTTTTGCAGATGCCTGACAACTATGGGCCACACATGAGTGTCATTTTGCAGTATCCCAAATCCAGAACACCATGTGTACTGGCCTAGTTCCTGATAATGAATGGCAAACATACAGGTGTACACTGGCACTAGCAAGGTACAGATGGGGATGGTGGACCTGAGGTGGAGTGAGGTGTTGCTTGTGCAGCACATGTATCTTTATTAATACTGTCTGTAGGTTTTGGACTTGGTCTTGGTATACCATTACATATTGCAACACATGCCTTTGGGGGACTTTTGATGTTATGCATATGCTACCTATAGAGTGCCCTGGATGATGTTTCCTGTGGAACAACTTTCCCATCTGATTACACTGACCCATTGGCCATACTTACGCAGAGTCCAGGAGATTGTCGACACAGGTTCTGCACAGGCAGTGCTTGCTAGACATTCCTGAAACGTCCTTGGTGTTGGGGGATGTTTCTAGGCAGCCTCCAGGACCAGTTTGTAACATGTGTCATTGTCTGTCTTGGATGGCCATCTGTTTATTTTCTACATTAATGTTGTCCCATACTTCCTTGTCACATACATGACTGTCTGCACTGTTTGCCATGGTATATGCAATGGTGAGGTAAGGCTACGTCACCCACTCCTGAGTGCTACCTGTTGGATATGGGATCTATTCCATGGATTGTAAGATGCATGCAATCCACAGCTGCCTCTGTTGCAGGTGAGTGGACAAATGTCATGGACATACGTCTTGGACAGCAGACCATTTCTTGGTGTGACATTGAGGACCTGTACTTGATGGAAGGTGCATACTCATAAAGAGTGAATGCTGTCAGTACCTCAAAAGCTGCTCCCACAATATTTTATCTGGAGTGTGTGCACACATATGCTTCCAGTGTTTGTTAAGGTATGTAGTCCGCATATTTGCTGTCCTAACATAGGATTCCATATTACACATTCATTGCTCATATTAGGATCACATTACAGGTTGTAAGGGTTGTGAAATGTGGTATTGTGATATGCTGTTGTGTAGCTCTGTAACAGTTGCCATTGTAATAGTGGTATATACACTGTTGTAGCCACTGTATAAGGGTAATGTTTCAGACATGTTCCTACTGTAGGCCATTTGTCCCACCATTATGTTCATCTCTGTGCACACATCTTGCAATGACAGGTTGTTAGTTATATTGCAGGACTCTTACATACCCTACGGATATGCCACCATGGTGACCACCGTGATGCAGTGCAGTTAACATCAACAATAAGTGAACATGTACAGCATGCATTATGGGTAGGTGTGTTAAATGTGTGCATGGCAAATACCATGGCCATAACATGGCCAGTGTATTGGCAAACCTGAACAAAAAACACCATACTCACCAGCTACAGGCTGCTGCTCCAAAGGTATATCAGAAGGACCTACATAGTTGTGTGAGAGATGTGATGCCAGTAGCCACACCTGTGGCATTGGTACAGGGTGGGAGCAGCATTTCAGTACATCAACAGTACAAACCCACAATACTACAGATTATGCACATCTGTTCATTACTACACTGCAGCAACAGACTATATAGTTTATCTGACATATGCATGAAGAAACTTTACAGATGCCGATGGATAAGCAACAGTGGTGTAATGATGTGCCCTGTGGCCTTACCTGCATGCTCCTCGTCCATTGTGTGGGTAGCACCCATCTCCATAATGCTATCAGCTGGTTCTTGGCTTTGCTGATGGACAGGTGCCACAAGGCTGGCAAGGAGCTCCTCAGCATGTGCCGGTGGGCTGGATGGGATGACCCCCACCTGTGGCTAACTGGTCCCTCCTATCTGCAGCAGCACACTGACAGGCATGGTGGATAAGGTCAGCACAGTGATGTCCGAACTGCTCATAACTGTGGTTATGCAGGCTGACATTGTTTACCTTGTGGATGAGCTCATCCCACAGGGAAGTCCTCTCCTGCAGATCATGGGCTGTATGGCCAAAGAGGGTTTGGTGGTGCTGCACCAGGTAGTTAATGATAACATCATTTTCCTGGGGGGAATACACTGGAAGGCACTCTCTAGACATGGTACCTGAAAGAAATAAAGAGGAAGAAAAGGTCTGATGACCTCATACTGCAATGATATAATAGTTGTTCATAGGTTCATAGGTGTGTACTAGGCTAATGGCCCTGGGGCCTTTACAAACTTAGCCATAGGATTACCCTGGCATAGAGCCACCTGACCTTAGTTCCCAATGCCTCTGTCGAGTAGAGCCACTGGTGTTATCCCTGGGGTGAATTTTCTGTTTTCCCATTTTCACATCCACTCATCAAGATTTCTCTTGAAGAGGGTCAGTGAAGTGCTCTACTTGACATGTATGGGAAGTCTGTTCCATAGCATGGGCAGTCTCTAGGTTATGAACCTGTCCCTCCAGCATGTTCGGATAATTGTGGTAATGAGGTTGAGTTCTCTGGAGTGTGTGGTGCAGAGGGATTGGTATTTCTTTAGATGTAGCATTTCTAATAGAGCTGAGTCAGACATGGCTTTGTAAGTCAAGCAGAGATCGCCTCTAAGTATGCGATAGGAGACAGAGAATAGTTGGAGTTTTTTGAGTCTGTCCATATAGGACAAGTGTTTAAGGCCTAGGATCCTCATTGTGAGGTACTTTTGTGGCCTCTCCAGTTGTTGCAGGCATCTAGTGAGGTGCATGACAAATGGAGCATTGTACTCGATGATTGGCCTAATAAGGGAAGAGTAGAGGAAGACAATTACCTCTTCCTTCCTGGATGCAAAACCCTTAATAATGAGATGTGCCACATAGAAAGACTTTTTGACCATAGTGGCAATGTGGTGATCAAAAGAGAGGTTGCTGTCAACCTGTGTTCCCAGATTTCTTATAATGTCTTCTGTGTTCAGTGGACTACCATCAATGTGGTAATTCATGGGAACCAGGTTTTTCCCAAAGGGGATGACGACACATTTTTTGGCATTGAGCTTAAGGCCATGGTTCTAACACCAGTCGTTGTTCACAGTGAGGCCATTCTGTAGGATGTCAACATCACTTGGGGGAGTTAATAATAGCTCCCAACTTGCAATCGTCTGTGAACTTTGTCAGCCCAAGTCCCTTCGTGTTGGCCTGGACTTCAGAGAAGTAGATACCAAACAGGAGATGACCCAGGACCGAACCCTGTGGGAGTCCACTCGTGACTAATCGACAGTCTGACTTGGAGTCATCTACTTTCACACTGGGGGTTCTATCTGTGAGCCAGTTTGCAACCCACCTAGTGATATAGGGGCTGATGCCAAGCTTAGTGAGTTTTTTTATGATTCCTGAGTGGGGAATGGTATCAAAAGCCTTGGCCAGA
Source organism: Protopterus annectens (assembly GCF_019279795.1). NCBI lineage: Eukaryota > Metazoa > Chordata > Ceratodontiformes > Protopteridae > Protopterus > Protopterus annectens. The sequence continues at coordinate 1,067,225,631 of NC_056747.1, read as the reverse complement.
TCACTTCACCACCAGCTCTAGTGACTGACTCAAACAAGTCAACCAAGTTGAGCAGGCATGATCTTCCCTTCACAAACAAAGTTTGTGGGATCCAGAGTTTGGAGATTCCCTATATCCTTCTTTATTAGGTCCATGATGATGTGTTTCAAAACATTGCATATCAAACTTGTCAGGCTAATGGGGCGATAGTTCCCAGGGTCTGTAGTCAATCCTGCTTTGTGGAGAGGGATAACTGTAGCAGTGCACCATTCAGCAGGGACAAAGCCTGTGGTGAGGCTGTGACTGAACAGAGGATACAGGTAAGGTGCCAGTTCACTCTGTAGTTCATGTAGAACACAACCATGGATATTGTCAGGTCCCATAGAAGCTGTCTTCTTGGCCTTGGACAGTGCTGTTTTAACCTGTGCAGCAATAATACTGGGTGCCTGACAATCTACTGGTATTGTGATTGGTCCTTTGGGGGGAGAGGGAGGTAAAGTTGGTATTGAACCTGTCAGCCAGTATACTGGCAGTATTTGTTGGCTTGGTATAGGAGGTACCAT
>NC_056747.1:1067175089-1067220089 GCF_019279795.1 Protopterus annectens | reverse complement strand
ATGGCTGTACTTTTTCATACATTTCACCATGGCAACAGTGGTGGGCTAGAGCTTACTGTTTTACAGACAGTTCTGTTTGTCAGTGTGATAGTGATGTTTTAAGTTAAGCAGTGTTATGTAAGAGATATATTTTCATTGTGACAACTTAATTATTTTCCCCCTAGGGGTTGACTACAGAGTGTAATTGGAGGCTGCTAAACTAAATCTGTAATTAACAAGTGTTGATTGGTTCTTATCTTCAATGCAAATGTTTTTTACTATTGTACTACTTTAAGGCCTTAGCCTGGACAGCAACATATGTTATGTTTTCAGATTACTTTATCAAATGTTTTGTTTGAGAGTTGTATTACTCAGTTGTTATGTATTTCAAACACCTAACTGCTATAAGAAATGGCATATACAACTGAAATAGTACACAAATAAACATTTCTATGTATGCAAACTTGTGTGTGGTGTCATGTCCTTTACATTATCTGTGGGTGTATGTTTCATGCAATAATTGTCTTTTGTATGAAAGAATCAAACACTGGCCATTTTAAAAGGTGGCAACTGTAGGAATACTGGCTGTTTGATATGCTGTGCACCCTCTATATATACTCTTCTTATACATATCTATAAGTAGTAATATATTTATATGTGTATGTATGTGTATACACACACACACACACACACACACACACACAGACACACACACACACACACACACACACACACACACACACACACACATATATATATATATATATATATATATATATATATATATATGTATATAGATATATGTGTGTGTGTGTGTGTGTGTGTGTGTGTGTATATGTATCATTGAAATGTTTACTGCTTTCACATTGTACAATCCATATGGTAGACAGACTGTTTTTTATGATATGTTAGTGATATCATCCTGACATGTTACAGCTGAGATGGTTTACTGTTAACTTGTTGCAGCTATGTTGTGCAGGTTCCTGGTGCAGGCGGTCATCCATATCCACCTGGAGGACACTGTGCACCATGCCACAGACCTTGTCCCAGGGTGACAACATCCTCACTGCACCCACTTGCAAATGGGGAGCAAGCCCCATCCCCTGCAGTAGTTTCACCCGAGAGTGGTGCAGGACCAGCAGATGAGGGAGGTCTGGGTTGGGTCCCAGACATGCTGGGACCCAGTGCCTTGGCCAGGTGGGGTGGGAGAGGCAGATCTGCTGAGATCTGCCTTCCCATATGTGCTATGGTGTGAAAATTAACAATGAATATTAGTCATGCACAGCACATTACAACATTAATCAAAATAGCATGCATGGATATTACCATTTACCCAAACCAGTGCAATTATAACAGTGCCATAGCAAACAGAACTGATGCATATACGGAATGGCATTCAGAGTTGCAACAGCATGCCAGTTAGTGGAATGTCAGGCAGGCAATAACAATGATTATTCAATAGGGAACATTAGTATGCGCACAGTTTAAACAATGATAAACCAAGTGGGACAACAGTCCCAACAGTAGAGGTTTGTTTAGGAACATACCCATGTTGGCTTCAGTGTGATGATTGGATCAGTTGAGTGGAGAGGGAAGGGAACAGATTGAATTGACAACTGCTATCAAGTATATTTGTCAGTACACTACTATTCACTACTTTACATTCTGACCACACTTACACTCTACTTGGGCCATGGTGCTGCTACAGCACACCAACAGCTGTACATATCAACAGAGCAATTGTACCGTTATTTTAGTTATACACATCATACCTGTTTCTATACCAATTTATTTACCTGTGGACCCTGTGCAGATGCAAAGTGTGCACATTACATTGCTGTTTCTACACATATTTCAGATTCACATATTAGTTACAGGCCCTAGAGTTTGTGTTGTGCCTTTGACATACATCTACTGTGACATTGTCTGTGTGCGGGATTCTTGGAACTGGGGAAACTATCCATGACAGCATGACACTTGAGGGGCTTGTCTGGGCCAGACTGCAGAGTGTGGATGTCTAGCTTTCCTCTATTTGTAGGAATGGGGGTGATCAACACAGCAATTGTGTACCTTTCATAGTTATACACATCATACTAGTATTTCTATTCAGATGTCTTTACCTGTGTGCCCTGTGTAGAAAATATATGTGTTGCAGTACAATACATTTTCTTTTCAGATTGCAGTTTACAACTGTAGAACCTGACTGACATATTAGTGATGGTCCCTGGATTCGAACCATGGTGTGGTGTGCAAAATTGGACTACAGGCCTAGTCCTTATCAGACTGAGCTACTCGGGAGGTGTTATGTGCTGTTTGTGACATTTCTATCTAGTACATATTTTTGTGCACAGTACTTTTCTTATCACATGTTGCATTATTCGTTTCGCATTTTCAGTACAAATTATGCATACACAACAGACATTGGTTTAACTGTTTGAGAAACATGTGCAAATTAGCTGGATTGCACATTTGACTTACAACTACATACTGCAATTCAGATTCCTGAGTACACAGTATAAGTTTTAAGTCTGCACCTGTTAGCCTTATACATTTTTCAATACATTCACAGCTACTTTCAGCTGAAATTGAAAGGTTAACACAGGGCAATGCTGGCAGAAACACAAGTACAACACATTCTGATGGAAATATGTATTGCTGCTTTTTTCAGTTATTTGACATGCCCATTCTAAAGTATGCAGACAAGCAGTGCTAAAACAGTTCACCTCAGTTAATGCATTCTGCAGGACATACACATTTCTATTTTTCAGGTACAAGTGAGGTGACCACACACCTTTGTTTGGGACCACCTTTATTAGTTTTGACATACATATCTCTGCACAACTCAAAAATCCACAATTACCTTTCCTGCATGATCTACACAGGGGAATGCTTTTCATTTCTAAGTGTTACAGTAGCCCTGACATGGCACTTTCTTGGCAGGTTCACTCAGACACGCATACACATTCTTAATATTCCTCTCCTGCATATTGTACCTTGTTTGCTACTGACATCTGTATTACACAGCAGCTGGAAATATTCTTTTGTAACACTGGCAGCATGACACAGGCATGTATTCTTGACTTTTACAGCACAATTATATATACAGGCAGTACTACCATTATTATATTTTTGATTACTTACTGCCATTAGGAGATATTCTGTACTTACCATAATGCTGATGCAGCCAGGACAATCTCTGGGTATGAGTCTCGACATTCTGGGGCCTCTCTGCAGCAGCTGTATGGGGAGACATGGCACATTAATCACACCTGTATGGTCACAAGTTGAACTTTTTCCCTACTTAGAGATACATAAGACTGCATATTTACAGACACGTGGGACATCCTGCTCTCGGGTTTCTTGGATTCACTGGTCTAAGAGTGCACCCTTCTTCCACTTCAGGTCATTATGGTGGTGACTTACCTGCTCATCAGTCTGGGGTATGCCAGTATGCCAGTGGCTCTGGTAAGATTGCATGCAAGCTAGTCCCAGGCCTCTTCTTTGTACTGGGAGCCCTGGTGCTGGTCCTACAGCAGCCTGGCATCATTTTTTTACTAGGAGCCCAACCATGACCCTGGACTCCTGGATGCCCCAACTTTGCGCTCGGAAGTGAACACTTTCACCTACACCAGACATTTTGGTCCTACTGTGAGCAATCCCAAATTGTTATGGCTGTATTCCTGCCTGTGTGGTTTAAATAGGGCAGTTTTCCCACACTTTTTCTTGATTGGCCTGTTTAAAATGCTGAACTATGCTTAGCTCCATGCAAATCTGCATAGCAATGCTTAAACCAGATAAGCACAGCTGAAAGCCAGTAAGCAATGCTTACACTAGCAAAGCATCACTTAAATCTATTTTCTCATTAAATTTATAAAGTATTTTTTACATTTATATTTTAGATATTCCCACCCCTACTGTGCTATATGTGAACCATATGATTGGCATCTATCATTCAAATTACTTAAAAGTTCATTAAATTGGTAAAGGGGAGATTCAAACCGAGCATGTCCTACATACTAAACCATGGCAGTACCACTATGCTACAGCAGCTTGATGACATTTTCTATCACAGTAGCACTTGTCTATAATTTTCAGGATTTCAGCCAGAATAAGCATAGATGCGCAGCTCACAAACAAGCTGTGCACCGCTTAAATTTCAGATTTATTTAATGAAAAAAATTTTTTTTTGTATTTTTATTGCTTTTCTCTTGTCCTACTGCTTCCATACATATAGGGCAAGAGTGCATATATTCGGGGGTGTGCACTTGAAGGCTGCTGCCTTCTAGGTGTGTTTGTGTTTTGTTTTCTTTTTATTTCAGTGTCATCGGACACTGAAATGTTAGCTACTTACATTTCATTGTCTGCAGACACTCGTTTAGTAAGTAATATTAGAGCCAGGCTCTAATATTATGTACATTGACACTCGTCTATGTCACAAAGTGCCGTGTGGCACTTTCTGAGTGAAGGCGGTGTGTTACATGTGCAGGCACTGCTGACACATGGCCCCTGTGGTCGTTCATGGTTCACATCTGTTTAGATTAAACAGCAGCGCACCTTCATGCATATGCAAGGCATGCTGCTATTCTAAATGGACACGAACCACTTTGTGCAAGAATAGCCTTATTCTTGCATGGAGCTTCATGAATCCCAGAGACTAATTTGTCCTTACCATAATAGACATCTAACATTCTTATCTTTTGTTTTGAAGAAAAGGGGAACATGAATAAGATACTTTTACTTCAGCAGCAGCAAGCACATATTAAATATATGGAAGCAATTCATTCATTGTACATCTGTACCTCTTTATCTGCCAAAGGTCATGTGTCCTGCTGTACATTTACTCTAGGTTTATGCTAGTTATTGCTTCTTCCATTAGTCTAGAATGTACAATGGTTCTGCTATTCTAGACAGGTAGTATTCAATTTTGTTAAATGAATGCATGAATAATTAATGTGTACGTGCTGTTCCAGTGCCTTTGTATAGTTATGACATTAGTTTAATAATGTAATTATGATAAGACACAATCTCGAGCTAATTTTATAATAAAATGCTGAATGTTAGTTAAGCACTATTCTTAATATTCTTATTATTCAGTAAAATGTAAATGCAAATTTTGTGGCTCCATTTACTAAGTGCGTGACATGATTACTGTATTTAAACACTTCTCCTTGATTCATTTCATTGAGAGTTGCACTAAAAATTCAGTAATAACATTCACAACATTTTCAAATATTGTTGTAATGACAATTTAATGCTGCATGTCCATTATACCACCAAGAATAGGAATGTCCATCACTACACTATTACACTCTGGTATGTGATATAATTCTTCCTATAAGATACCATGCAGAAATGTCCTGGGCATCAAGAAGTTGCTACAGTTAATCTGATAAACCTTGTAAGTAGGATTCTGGTTTGACATATCATCACAGTCAGTTCATAGAATAACATCTGACCCTAACTGTTGAGGATATAATCCTTGGTATGAAGGATTCTAAAATGCTCAGCATGTTGGCTTCAAGGACAGGACATCACATTAGATCTTAACCCTGACAGCAGAAGCATCATAACATTCAGTAGTCATTTAAGGTTGTTCCATGTTTTATGGGGGTCATCTCTGCAGCACATTTTTCCAAAAGATTGTATAGCACATTTTGAATGGGAAACAAGATGTAAAAAAAAATCCTTTAATGATAACATAATAGTATTTTAAAAAACAACAGAAAAAAACACCCGGATAGCCATTTCCATGAAAACACGTTTATTGACAGGTATTAAGCACAGCATAGTACTTTATTCACTGGCTTACTGTTCACATGCTGCTCTGTTGCTACTGCTTGGGAATTTGGCAGTTTATACCAATGACTTACTTTAGAAAGAGTTACAAGAAATGGAGAAAAAAGAAACCTGGCTGAGTGCTGTAAAACAAGAATGAAAGGTAATGCTTGTGTATATCTGAAGAAGGTGTGGACGAAAACGTACTGCTTACTGTTATGGTCAGCGTTAGTGAGTGCTGTGCCGTGCTTAATACCTGTCAATAAATGTGTTTTCGTGGAAACGGCTATCCGGGCACTTTTTTCTGTTGTAGTTGGTGACTTCTGGTGCCCTTTCCTCCTTTTAGTTGGATTTTGTAGTATTTTAAAAAACACAACAGAAAAAAAGTGTTTAACAAAGGAAAAATGCTGGATAAAATAGACTAGAATTTTATGGGTTTATTCTATCAAAGGAATCTCACCATACCCAGAGTAAGTAAAAGAAAATAAGAATGCAGATCTAAACAAAGAGACTAGGTCTCATATATTCATAGGTTAGATGTTCCACCCTGTTGGTCAACATGGAATTATGAATCCAAATATTAGTTTCATCATATACATAGCTTCCCACTCAGGTATCCACAATCATTTTCAGTATACCTAAAGATGCTGCATTACTTATGCTGAATGGCTGTTAAACCATAAAAAGTACAAATTGTGATACAAACTTCCTTATCTTGCAGGTTTTCCCATTTGCTATTACAAAAAAATACCTTGTCTATGACTTCAGATTTAGTTCTTAGTGTGTGTGTGTGTGTGTGTGTGTGTGTGTTTATATACATGTGTCTGTGTATACATATATATATGGATTCACTATATAATTTCGAAATACTGAAATACTGAATTTCAGTATTTCGAAATTACATAGCCGAACACACAAAACACCAAAACCCTAAAACAGCGAAATTCAAAATCCCGACGGTACACTACAGATACAGCACATACAAACACATACACACAACTTCCCCCTCAACTCAAACATAATAACCTACACTAGAGATAAGCAGGGGGGCAAGCCCCCCTGCACCGCCCATGTGGGGGGCTGTACCCCCCACACCACCTACTTATATATACTAACTCCGACAGCACACAATCAGACACACATAGGTAACTCACTCCCACACATCACAGTCAGAACACACACTGACATACACTAAAGCCGCTAACCAACACATATACACATGCATACATACCCAGACTCACATCTTACCATTCACATGCAACAACACCAGAAGTGCTAATTCAAAATCTCTGTACTTCAGGATTTTGAATTTCGTACTTCTGGTGTTCCTGGAGTTTAAGACTTCGCTATTATAATTTCGAAATACTGAAATTCATGATTTCAGTATTTTGAAATTAAATAGGTAACCATATATATATATATATATATATATATATATGTGTGTGTGTGTATATATGTGTGTGTGTGTGTGTGTGTGTGTGTGTGTGTGTGTGTGTGTGTATGTATATATGGGTCCCCATCATAATGCTGGAAACTCATAACACTGAAACTCATAATGGTGAACCCATATCACTGAAAACACGCTTCACTAAAAAGCACAGAAATGCATAGAATTGTGTAGAATGTATACACTGGTGTAATTTCTTATAATATCAGTTATTAGGGAAGTGATTCTAGCACATTATGTGTGAATTGTGAGGGTCAGCATCATGTTGCACCCTCAGATCTATAGATGTCCATATTTGCTCTTAAGCAATTGTTCACTCTGATGTGTTTATTTTCATGGTTGTGAGATCATAAAGTTAGTATATATTAGTAAGGGGGTTGTGGGGGTGCAAGGTCTTACGCCCCCATAAAACCATGTTTTTATGATATATTTCTTGTGGAGAATATAGAATGTTTTCAATGAAATGAGTTTTCAGTGATATGGGTTTGATCATATGAGTTTCAGTGTTATGAGTTTTCAGTGTTATGACTTAGACTTATATGGATCTATGTCAGTTAATCGACCGTTCAGAATTTTGAATACTAGATGTTCGAACGGGGAAGTTTGAAAAAATGAAAATGTCGAAGCCGCGGAAATATGAATTCTTTCCCAGGGAAAGAATTTGTTAGGCTGTTTCTGCAGCTTCGATATTTTCTCAACTTTGGTGCAAACATTACGGATCGGGTTAAAGTAAGTGTCCGAGTGTGACGGACGTTGGGGTTAGGGTGCGGGTAAGGTAAGTGTGTGAGTGTGACGGACTTTAGGGTTGGGGTGCAGGTAAGATAAGTGTGCAATAGTGACAGACTTTAGGGTTAGGGTGCGGGTAAGATAAGTGCGATAGTGATAGACTTTAGGGTTAGGGTGCGAGTAAGGTAAATGTGCGATAGTGACAGACTTTATGGTTAGGGCTTGGGTTAAGGTTAGTGCATATATAGTTGTGTATGTAAGGTTTAGTGTAGGTTTATTAGGTTTTTGGTGTGCTTGTGTTGTGTGTGTGTTTTTTGGAACAGTTCTGAGGTTTCGATGTTGTCATATTTCGAACTTCCAAGTTCAAACATATGGTGTTCGAAATTTTGGAAGTTCGATTATATGACATAGATCTGACTTTTATATATGTAGATATATATATATATATATATATATATATATATATATATGTATATATATATATATATATATATATATACACACATATACATGTGTGTGTATGTATATATCTATCTATCTATATATATATATATATATATATATATATATATATATATATATAGATAGATATATTATTGCTATTTTATTGATGGAGCTAGTCCCTCTAATCTAATGCTGTCTTTTTAAAGGGAGAATTGAGATTGTGGAGTTATACTGTGCTGGGGAAATTTGGCTAGTGCACCATGAAACTTCCCCTACTCTTTTTATTTGGGTGGGATTAAAGGACTGCTGCTGGAAGAAAGGAAAGATGGTGGAGAAAAGAGAACTGCTGGAGGATATACAATGTAAGGAGATGGAAATGTATGTAAATGGAGATTCTTCAATTCTTTCTTCACACAGGATGCTAAAAATACTTTGGAGTTGGATTTTCCATTGTCTGAAATTATTGCTCTTAAGGAAGGTAAACTGAACAATGTTTTTTAACAGAACATGCTAGCTGAAAAACTACTGAGTGAATACATGGATTTATCTTGGTCAGAGAATGGAAACATGATTTGCTGTTCTGACAGGAACTAGATGCAGTGAGAGCTAGTGAGGAGTTGGAATTATTTTCAGATGCACAAGGAAAAGACAGGATCCAGGAAATTCCTACAAGTAGCAGTGAAAGAGACATATCACAGAAAAATATACCCTAGTGAAACGGCACATTTAAAAGTCATATGCAGCTGCTGTTGCTGCCAATAAAAGGGATAGTATAATGCAGTAGAGTAGAGAGTAAAAAAAAAGAAAGGGGGTGATCTGTAGTGAGAATGGGTTTGTTGTTTGGGGTTGTCTAGTCATTCCACTTGGATTCTCTCTATGCAATACTTTGGAATGATAAATATTCTAATTTGTACCTCTATGGACACAGATCTGCTCTCATCACCCATCTCACACTACTACGTTCATGTTCAATTTCAGATTTATTAAAATGTTTAAAAATGACTAAATGTATCCAATCAAACAAGTAAAAATGCAAACAAATAAATTTATAAAATTTCAATAAAACACATAACAGGATATAGAAAACATAATTTAAAGATAATTGACAGAGTAAAAATTGCAACAAAAGCAGAAATGCTAGGTATGCGTTATTTCAAAAAGTATGCTTTTGAAGTGGCCTTAAAGCCACTTAATGTCACAGACTCCCTAGGCCAGGTAGATGATTTATTCCAGAAGGACAGACCTTAATTAGTAAAGGCACAAATGCATGACTTTTCAAGCCATGCCTCCAGAATAGCTAGCATTCTCTGTAAGGATGATCAGAGGGGACAGGCTAGCCAGTACTAGTCCAGAATGTTTCACAAGTAAGGGGGACTCCAGTCTTGCAGGGCTAAATATACCATGACCAGAATTATATAGACGATCCTCTACTGAACTGACAGCCAGTATAATTCTCACAAAAACAGGTGTGATATATTGATATTGAGATTCCCCCAAAAGTAACAAGGCTGCAGAGTTCTGAAAAAGGTGCATTTATTCAAGTTCACAATTGAAGAGCTCTAAGAATAAAGCATTGCAGTCATCACCATAGGAGGAGACCTTGGCATGAATCACCACAAGATGATCTGCAGGTAGAGTAAGATAAGTGAAAGTGGCAATGTTTACAGTAGGAAGGCAGAAGTGTTTGACAAAAGTATTTTAGTGTCAACCTGTTAGGAAGTACAACCAAATTTCACATCTTTGACAGATAATCCAACTTATTCCTGCAATAAAAACACTGAGGTACGCTAATAAAGCAGATAAATCATTTTAGTCAGTGTGACTAGCCACAGCAACTGTCTAAAGGTACTGAACTTCAATCAGTTGACAATCTAGTTATGGATATACAATAAAATTGATGACTAACTGATAGAAGGAGAGGTGCAGCTGCATAACAATGGTATGATGAACCCATCCTACTAAAGATGTCTCCAAAAAGGAGCATACATACAGTGAACAACACCGAGTTCAAAACAAAACTTCATGGGACAACACATTTAAGAAGGTGGGATTAAGAGGAATCCATCAGAGACACTATCCTACAGAAATGCCCAGAAAGTTAGGAGATGAACCAATGCACGACAACAAAATGCTAGTTGCAGTGATAGAAAAGGATATCATGGTTAACATTAGCAGAAGCATACAAAAAACTCAGAAAGACCAGACCTGAGTAATAATGCTGGTCTCTAGCCATAAGGAGATCATTAAATATCATTGTTAGGGCTGTCTCAGTATTATGTCTGGAATCAAAGATAAACTAGGATAGATCATGCAATCCATAGTATTGCAAATATAAATCCAGATATACATAAACTACCTTTTCCAGAACCTTATCCAGAAAATGGAGGCTTGCAGTAGATGCATTGTTTTCCCAAATGTTAGTGCTCGGACATGTCTTATTCAGGATTGGTGTAATTAAAGGATCACTACAGGTTTGTTCTTCTTTCGGCTTTTTCCCGGTTAGGGGTCGCCACAGCGGAACTCTGGTCCACTAATGATTGGCAGTAGATTTTTTACAGGTGCTGAGGTGCCAGCTCAATGCCCAACCTTCAACAAAGGCATGCCCATTCTACGCATGTCTTTCGAATGCCACTCGACCACGGGGAGGGCATGCAGACTCCACACAGAAGACGCTCCAGCTGAGAATCGAGCGGGAGAACCTCTTGCTGTCAGGCAACAACACTACCGCTGCACCACTGTGGCTTCCAAAGGATCACTACAGGAAAAAAATAAAAAAAAAACACTTTTTTTAATCTTTTCTTGAATTTCTACACATTGCTAACCTGTATTCATCAGAAAGTAGTAGTCACTACTAATTTTCTTGTGTTTGTAACCCTCAGTGTCCTTCTGGGGGCAGACATCCTGATCAGATCTTGCTTTCTTCTAAAGCTAAATCGTTGCCATAGTGCAACAGTTGTTGGGATTATAATGCCCTTGGCTGGACTGTCACATCTCAGTTCTGTTCACTTGGAATGGAAGAACAGAGAAGCAGTGCTAATTTTGAGAGGCCTTGTTACTAGTATCACTTATTGTTCTGCAGTGCCTCTTATGAATGTTTTTTTCTACTGAGGTGTTACACATTCTATGAAAAAAGCAGCCAGAAATATCAAGTCATTGCTGAGATAACGTTTAGGGAGATACTGCTTTTGTGTGCTTCACTTCCTTCTCAAGTTATTCCTCCCATTTTCCCTCCATCAGTAAGCCACAGTATCAAATTTCTTGTCCTGCAAGGTTTAGTTGATTAATCACCTATACATGACAATAGACATCAGACAGAACTGTATGCATGGTGTGCCAGTAAAACTGTTCCCTCATCTCTCTTCTTATTCATGTCATCTGAATAGTAGTTTCACAGTAAATAATGTTACAAAATACTTGTATCAATCTACTTAACATGTAGGAGTCCAGTTATTCCAGAAACTGTACTCTGCTCTGTTTATTAGAATTCATATTGGCTACTCACAGCTGTTGATATGTCTGCAAGCAAATGCTCTTATCATCCACCAAATAATAGTTTTATTTCAGATGGCTCATTATATAATAATACAGATGTCAATGTCTTTACCTCTCAGACAGGCCATTGATGTTACCTTCTACTTTTCCTTACTGTTGCTTTAGTATGCATAGTCAGTGAAAATTTCACTGACTGTGCATACTACAGCAACAGTAAGGGAAAGTAGAAAGTGACATCAGTGGCCTGTCTGAGAGGTAAAGACATTGACATCTGTATTATTATATAATGAGCCATATGAAATAAAACTATTATTTGGTGGATGATAAGAGCATTTGCTTGCAGACATGTCAACAGCTGTGAGAAGCCAGCATGACTTCTTATAAATGAGGTTTGGAACAGACCAATTTGTCCAGGGACATCTTCAAGTGGAGGGGGGTTTAGATAAATAGAGTAGTAGGAACTGGGAGGATAGGACTAAACAGGAATGGATGAGATTTGGGAGGAAATGAGGTAGGGGTAGGGATGGGCTTAAAGGATGTTAGGCAAGTGTAACTGGAGTAGGAGTCCAATTTTGGCGTGAACATGCTGCAGCAAGTACTATGTCTGTGACGACCTGGAGGTATTTGTGTTCAGGTAGGCCTTATGGAGGAGGCGAGTGATGGTCAATAATGGGGTTGGTAGTAGTGCTATATATATATATATATATATATATGTGTGTGTGTGTGTGTGTGTGTGTATACATTTTTTTCCTTCTTCGTGGTTTCAGCCAATTTTCGATAGCATGGGGTTTGAGTGGTCTATGTAAGACTGCGTGACTGGGCTGTCGTTTGGGAGAGTAGTGCTAATGCAATCTGTTGTTTACTGACTCAGGCTGAGTTGATTTGGTTTGCTAGCCTTGTAGGAGCAGTGGGTGAACTGCTCCTGGTTCTTGGGTTTGGGGGTCAGAGGTTTGTTTTCGCTGTATTGGGGTTTGAATCACCACCTACATTGGAGAAGTGTGGGTTCATGACGGAATGTTTCCTGGCTGCTGTCCCATTAGTTCCTGAGCAGTGCTGGTCCTTCTTTGATGTGCGTTGGTTCCTTTCGCAGGCTTGAGGGCACCATGGTGATGGTGGAATGGGGTGCATGAACTGTCTACGTTGTTTTTTTTCCAGCAAAAAGGGCTGAATATGCTGTTTAAGTTATTTTATAAACAAACTTCTGAGTCAGGACATTTAGGAGGGCAGTGAAGAAATTTGTGCACTCCCGATCACATATAGTTGCTTCCCACTGCTGTGGGGAGCTGTGCCTTATTTGTGGAGGTTTCTTTGTGTCCCAGTCTTGCTTTTGCTGTCTCTCCTTCATGTAATATGTAGGAAGGAGAGCCTAGGTGGAGTCTGCCTGATTCATGCAGTAGAAAGGCAGTCCTAGATAGCATGTGTCTGCTTGATGTACCTGGTGATGGCAGGTTTTGTGGGCTTGGAAGCATGGTTGCCTTCAGCGTGTGCATGGTTGAGCCTGGTTATAGCTGTAAAGGTGATGTATGGAAGTTGACTGCGGCTGAGCTCTGCTAGTGTGTAGATGTTTAACAGGCCTTATAAAGCAGTGCGATGGTTTCTGATACATATTATATGTTTAATAAATTGTTCACAACAATTTGGCAGACAGCAATTATAAAAGAGAGATTTCCGTTTCATGCCCCATTCCTGAAACCTGTAGTGGAAATGATAACAGATCGCCATTAATGTCTTGTCAAATTGTAAAGCCAGTCGTAATTGTTGTAGTATTTCTATCTCCTCTGGGATTTAAGATGTGTGGTAGATTAGGAATAAAACTCCTGCCATTTGTACTTGTTATTAAAGGAAATGGTTTGCAGCTAAACAATTCCAACAGCCATGTTCTTATCAAGGGACGATGGGAATCAGGCAGGCTCTTGGTTCATGGTAATTCATTTAATTAGACTGGTGGTAACCCTCTCCCTTTGTGAACATTTGTAAACTATAACTGCTTTTCATTCACGGGAATAGATTAACGCTTAACTAAAGAATATAAAAGTGGAAGTGTGAGAAAATAGCATGGAAATAAATATTAATTTCTTATATTTTCTGTAACAAATGAATGATAGTTACAGTGAGACAAAGACAGATAATCTCCTTTAAGATATGGGAATACATATTTTATTTTATGTTAGCTACTCCACCTTAAAAGGGCAAATGCTTTACAGAATATTTGCTTAGATGGAGCTTTCAAACTGTTTTCAGTTTTGTATGAAAGTTGTGATTAATGAACTCTGATTGGTATTTTTATAGGACATATAGAAGGCTCACCTTTTTGTCGATTTTATTTATTTTACATTATTGTGATCAAGGTTATTCTAGCCTTCATAGTGTTTATATTTTCATGTGCTTTACCTCTTCTCCTTTTCTCCTCCCCCCTTCCTTTTTACTCCTTCCTCTTTTTCCCCCTTTCCTCCCCCCCCTCTCCCCCCACCCCCCCTTTTTCTGCCCCTTCTTCCCCATTTTCTGTCTCTTATTTTCTTTTTCTTTCCTCTTTTCTTTCCTCTTTTCTTTCTTCTTTTCTTTCCTCTTTCCATCTGCACTTTGCACTTATAGCCCTTGTTGATTTTTTAAACAAGGACAGCCAACTTTTATACATATCCTATATGAGGCTTTTACAGAATTCACTATATTGGATATGAATTATGTTTCAATGATTTTTTAGCATGTAAATATTTTGAAATGATCAACAAAATGTATTAAATTTAGAAATAGATGATCGTTTTTCTCTATATATGAAATGTGTTTAAATAGACAAATTGAACCGACCGTATGTATGGCTTGATGAAAAAGTTTGGAGAACGGTCTATAGTATTTTGTTGATTATGACCATCTCAAATGGTGAGTCTAATTTTTAATTTGATATAATTGTTTTTTACCCGCCAAAATACTTGTTAATTGGGGTGTGTTTTTAGTATATAAAGAGAATATTTACTTCAGTTTAATGTAACCTGATGAAGCGCACTAGTTAGGTGCGTGAAAGCGCTTATTCTGTTATTAAATAAATTTGCTGTTTTATCCATCGTGGTGGTTCCAGTGATTTGTCGGATTATTCTACTTCATTTTTCGCTGGTACCTTTGGATGGTCATGCTGGGTTTGGTGCTATTGGTCTTGGTTTGTTTGCTTTTGTTCCTGGCTAGCCGACACGCGATGGAAACACCGAATATAGAACTTGATTATGTCCCTGAAAACACTGGTGATGTTACCAACTGGAATGAGTTATTTCATCAACGAGAGAACTCTCTACTGAACTATGATAACAAAGGTAATGCTCCGTTAGCGGTAAATACTAATATTGAAAATGTGCAAGAGTTTTATGGAGCGTTAAGGAGCCTGGAAAATGATCTCTACAAGCTCCATAGGCTTATATGGCAGAGGAAGCACCTGGAGGCGTGCTTGCATTTTAAAGTCATCCCGCGAGGCATGCGCGTCCTCTGCATGCCGAGCTATGGGGAGGCTCATCCGGAGCTCCTACGGAGATGGCAACAACTAAACCTGGATCTTGGTAACAACTACATAAGGTTACTCATTGATTATTTCCAGCCTATAGAGAATGAACTTATCAGTAAAGTTGAAGGTGAGCATAAGAATTTGACTCTACAATATAAAAGTGACTTTTGCATGTCTAGATTAAACAACATGTTGAAACAATTAACGTTTTACAGCAATAAGCTGGAACAAATTAAGCTTAGAAAGCTTAAACGGGACTGTGGTGACTTTCAATCCGGCCACATCTTCTTGTGGCCGAGATTTAATGAAGCGGTTGCTTCAGGGGAGACTAATGAACAGACCAATGTAGTTTCCAATGACACAACCAGCACGACTAACCGAATTGAGCCGGATAACAATGTATCCAATAGTGGTGTTTCTGCCTTGTCTCAGTCCGAAGTGGACATTGCATTGTCGACCTCCTCTATACCATGTAATCAACAGGGCTTAAAGCTAGTAACGGGAGGAGCCAGACCTAAAGATGGTGTACATCAATTGAATATTGCCCCAAAAGCAATGACTGCTTTAAACTCCCTGCTTCCCTACAAGCGTCGAGCGCAGGTGCGCTCAACAAGCAGGGGAAGGGGCAAACGCAAGATGTCGGGCGAGAATTGGGAAACCAGGAAGAAGAAATACTAAATACTTTATTTTTCAATATCTCATCTCGTATTTTAACTGAAATAGAATGTTCGGTGTTAAACAGGGGGCTTTCTTTCATTCCCTCCAGAGGGAGTGAACTTTCTGACACCCTCATCATGCTCCGTAAATTCACCAGAAAAGTGGCCCTTAAACTCCTTTATAAAGACTCTGGTAATGATGTATATGCGTATAATGCCACAGTCATGAAAAGAAAGAGTACTTTTGTGCCACCTCTACCAGGCTCTGTTGAGTGTTTCCAACGAGCCTGTGAACATGATTTTTACGCCTATTATAGAGAGAAGCGACACAGGAGACTTTTTGTGAATTTGAATGAGGCACAGAAACACAGCGTGGACTCTTTATGTAATGATGACAGTCTGGTATTTAGACCTGCTGATAAAGGGGGGGGGGTTGTAATAATGGACGCTAGTTTTTACAATAACTTGATGAATGAGATGTTGGAGGATGATGTTGCCTATATACTAATAAGTAAAACAGAAGCTGCATTGATTATTAGAAATGTTCATGATACAATATATGACCTCTTAATGTCTAGATGTATTGATAAGCAGTTATATGAGTTTCTTGATATTGAGGCCCCGTTGATTCCCATAATTAAAGGGCTGCCCAAAATACATAAAGGGGTACACCCCCCGCCCTTGCGGCCGATAGTATCTGGAAAACTTTGGGTAACCGAGAATGCTTCTCAATATGTACAAACTAAGCTATGCCCATTGGTAGAAATGGTACCTACCATCTTAAAAAATTCATTTAAACTGCTAGAAGACCTCAAAGATGCTTCCTTGCTTGGTAAGATGAATTTAGACACCCTAATGGTCACTTTAGATATAAAGAGTTTATTTACGAGCATACCCAATGAGTTTGGTATTGAGGCTGTTAGGAGTTGTCTAAATGAATGTGATAGCATCAACCATGATGATCAGTTAGTTATCTGTACTTTGTTGGATTTGATATTAAATAATAACATCTTCATGTTCCAAGACAAGATGTATAGACAAACATGGGGGGTAGCCATGGGCACCCCCTGTGCTAAAGTCTATGCGAATATAGCAGTCTACCAATGGGAGAGGTCGTACATCTTTAATGATAAGAACTTTGTTGCCAATGCCATTTACTATAGGAGGTTTGTAGATGATATCCTCCTTTTTTGGAATGGCAGTGTAGAATCTTTGCATGACTTTGTTAAGTACATGGGGTCAACCACCTCCTTTCTTAGTTTTACATATGAGCTCTCTTCCACCAGTGTTAATTATCTTGATATAACTATAACTAAGAATGATATGAATGAGATTACAACCTCCCTATATAGAAAGCCGTGTTGGAAGAATGGCATACTCCATTATGAGAGTATGCACCCGAGGCATGTTTTCCCTAATGTGGTAAAAAATCAGATGGTTAGAGTAACCAAGCTGTGCAATAATGTTAACGATAGTGACCGCCTTTTGGATTTCCAAGCAAGATGTTTCATAAATAGGGGATATCCTACTCAGTTAACCATGAGCTTTAGAAATAATAATACATCTGTTCATGGAACTCACTTAGGAAAATATCCTTATAGACATCCTAATAGACCCTGTAGGGGTATGGTGCAATATGACCTTAAATATACTAATGATGTCAAATATATAAAAGACATTCTGTGTAAAAATTGGAAATTGCTTAGTATGAATAAGGACTTGCTAAATGTGGTAGGCAAACATCCTAGCTTTAGATATAGTAATTGCCTTAACTTGAAAAGATTATTGTGTAAGGAGAAAGTGTTACATATACCATCTGATATAAGGGTTAAGTTTAGGCAAGGAACTTTCCCTTGCAAGAAATGTTGTACTTGCAAGTATATCGCAGTCGAGCAGAAATATGAAAATATGGAACTTGGTATCATGTTTACACCGAACTTCTATGCCACTTGTGACACTACTAACGTAATTTATTTGGCCACATGTGAAGGTTGTGAAGCCTATTATGTGGGCATGACGACACGTAGACTCAAAGATCGGGTCTACAATCACATATATGATATACGAAAAGTAAATGTAAGCAATGTCCTAGCTAGACATTGTCAGTTATTCCCGTCCCATGTTTTTAAGTTTAGGGTCCTACAGATTCTATACCCTAATAGGAGGGAAGGCAATGCATTAGGAACCCTTGAGCTGAATGAGCTGAGATGGATCCTAACACTTAGGGCACATCTAGAACCTGGCTTAAATACAGCTCTTAGTATTAGACCCGCGCTTTTATGAATAGCCACTGGTGCTATTCGCTTCTTGTGGTTTTTGTAAATTTTTGTACCATTGGATGATCTCCTATGTAAGAGCCCTGGGTAATTTTTGGCCCATATTGTAATGTTCTTATGATGTTATTTAGTTGTGATTAATGAACTCTGATTGGTATTTTTATAGGACATATAGAAGGCTCACCTTTTTGTCGATTTTATTTATTTTACATTATTGTGATCAAGGTTATTCTAGCCTTCATAGTGTTTATATTTTCATGTGCTTTACCTCTTCTCCTTTTCTCCTCCCCCCTTCCTTTTTACTCCTTCCCCTTTTTCCCCCTTTCCTCCCCCTCTCCCCCCACCCCCCTTTTTCTGCCCCTTCTTCCCCCATTTTCTGTCTCTTATTTTCTTTTTCTTTCCTCTTTTCTTTCCTCTTTTCTTTCTTCTTTTCTTTCCTCTTTCCATCTGCACTTTGCACTTATAGCCCTTGTTGATTTTTTAAACAAGGACAGTCAACTTTTATACATATCCTATATGAGGCTTTTACAGAATTCACTATATTGGATATGAATTATGTTTCAATGATTTTTTAGCATGTAAATATCTTGAAATGATCAACAAAATGTATTAAATTTAGAAATAGATGATCGTTTTTCTCTATATATGAAATGTGTTTAAATAGACAAATTGTATGGCTTGATGAAAAAGTTTGGAGAACGGTCTATAGTATTTTGTTGATTATGACCATCTCAAATGGTGAGTCTAATTTTTAATTTGATATAATTTGTTTTTACCCGCCAAAATACTTGTTAATTGGGGCGTGTTTTTAGTATATAAAGAGAATATTTACTTCAGTTTAATGTAACCTGATGAAGCGCACTAGTTAGGTGCGTGAAAGCGCTTGTTCTGTTATAAAATAAATTTGCTGTTTTATCCATCGTGGTGGTTCCAGTGATTTGTCGGATTAGTTTTGTATGAAAGGCAAAGTCTTCATTTATTTATGTGCGGGAAATCAGCTGCATTTATCCTGTAGCAGGCAAACAGTAATGAAGATTTGTACCAATTATTAAATGTTTGCACAGTTTCTGTCTGTTACTATTGCCATCTGTCATACTGTAAAGGTGGCTGTTAAAATCTATCATCACTTTAAAAATCTGCATATGTTATTATATGTGATTTGATGCTTTGCTGCAAGACATGCAGGGGATAATCATTGCCAAAGGAAATAGCAAACAAAGGATGCCATATTAATTAAAAAAAAAAAAAAACTCTGGGCCGGATTCACGAAGGCTTGCACGGAGTCTTAGAGTAGAGTAAGACTCCATGCAGCCAACATGTCCGCTGAGCGATCCAGGAACAGCCGGTAGGGGCATGCAATGAGCTCTCCAAACTAGTCCTACACGGACAGGGCTGGGATATGCAAATTACCTCAATTGCAGGCGAAAGCCATGCAAATGAGGTAAATTTGCGATCCAGGAAACCCGAACCTGTCCGAGTAGGAGTAGTGTTATTTGCAGAAATGTACTCAGTTGATAACTGAGTACGGTTCTGCAAATAGCAAAACGGAGCCATGTCAGCTGGAAAAAAAGCATGCATTCACAGGAGGAAGCATGCCAATGGCCAAAAATATGGCCATTGGCAATGGGAAGTGATGCAAATTAAAAATAAAATAACTTTTTTTTTTATCCCGATCTCCGGGGTTTAACCATAGCGCAGCGCCGTGCAAATGCGCTGCACCCTAAAAAGCAGAAAATTCATAATTAAGATCAACAAATGTGGATTTTATAGCTAAAATGAATTTACAATGCAAGGGAATGGCAGGCTGAAGACAACATGGCCACCGAGTAGAGGTTGCTAAGTGGGGGAAGCTCAGTCGAGTGTAGGAGTAGGATAAGAGGAGTAACAGAGTAGAAGATAGGTGAAATCACGAGGGGGTATGTATGAAAGGAGTGAACCTCATTGGAGCAGAGTGTCATGTGTCAGCTTACATTTACATAATAGTGAAAGAGATGTGTCAACAAATAGGCCAGGTAAAGTCAAGAAATCGAAGGTGTATGCCGTGGATAACACCAAAGTTTCTTGCTGAGTGTGCATTCGCACGTGTGCGCACCAATAAACCCGAGTAAGACAGT
The DNA here is from genome assembly GCF_019279795.1 of Protopterus annectens. NCBI lineage: Eukaryota > Metazoa > Chordata > Ceratodontiformes > Protopteridae > Protopterus > Protopterus annectens. Next base: position 1,067,199,693 of record NC_056747.1, on the reverse strand, counting down.
GTGCGTGCGTGTTAGCGTGTGTGCATGCGTGTAAGCTGGAGTAAGCATATGTAAGGCTGTGTAAACAGTTGTAAGCACGTTTGCACCGGTGTGCACGCTTTAAGAAGAATAAGCAAGCTTTAGTCCGTGTAAGCATGTGTGCGTGCGTGTTAGCTGCTGTGCACGTGTTCACACTTGTGTGCGCGGTGCTCCACCCCTGAGGAAACAGTAAGGAAATAGGAAGCACACCAAATAGTGGAAGTTACCAGGGAGTATTAGCAGAGCTAGCAGGTGAAAACAATCAGAATCAGGCAATTACCCAGGCAGAACACTTGCCCAGCCCAGCCCGGCACTTAAAAGTCTGCAAACAACAGTCCATTATGTTTCTCTCAAGAGACACTGCAACACTGCAGTAAGCTAATAGAAGTGAAAACTGAAAAGGCTTCAGTGAGTCAAAAAATGTTAGGGGCTGCCATTGCTGTTATAAGGCGACATATGCAACATGCTGAGGGTGGTGATAATGCAAATGCTGCCGGACAACCCACAGTGAGGAGACGGAGAAGAGTGTACAGGCCCAGGGTTACCTACCAGGGGCTACATGAGCTGGAGATAGTAGAGCACTATAGAGTGGACAGAGACCTCTTGCAGCAAATTGCTGAGCTGTGCAGGCCATGCCTCACACACAGAACCAACAGAGGGGAACCCATCCCAGTGGAAACTAAGGTATGTGTTGGCCTAAGAATATTAGTAACAGGTACCTTCCAGAGACCAACTGGAGATATGATGGGGATATCACAGGCATCGCATCCAGGGTATTGCACCAGTTCCTGGATGCCATGTCAGCACATGTCGGTGATCATGTATATTTCCCCAATTCCCATGAGGTATTGGCCAGCAATATGCGTCTCTTCCAGAAAGTAGCGGAATACCCTGAGGTAGTGGGTGCAATAGACTGCACGCACATATGCATCAAAGCACCAGCCGGTGAGCGGGGTAGGGTCTATGTCAACCGCAAGGGCTTCCCCTCCATCAACTGCCAGGTTGTGTGTGATGCCCAGGGCATAATACTGAATGTGTGTGCTGGCTGCCCTGGAAGCTACCATGATTCCCATATCTGGCATCTGACTCAGCTCTACCAGACATTTGCCAATGGGGACATCCCACATGGTCACCTGGTGGGGGATGCTGGTTATGCACTGGAGCTGTGGCTGATGACACCCATCAGAAATGCACACACACCTGAACAGGAACGACATAATGAGGCACATGCACAAACACAAAATGTAATCGAGCGTGTGTTTGGGCTGCTCAAGTCATGGTTCCAGTGCCTGGACACATCTGGTGGAGCCTTGCAGTATTCACCAACTACATGTACGCAAATTGTCATGGTATGTGCTATGCTACATAATATGATCCTGCGAAAACAGCTGCAGCACGACCAGCATAGGCCTGGGCCAAACAGCCCCCCACCATTACCAAGGCCATCACAGGCAGAGCGTGACTTGGAGGAGGAACAACCTGAGCCTGCCCCAGCAGGCAGAAAGAGGCATGCCCAGTATGCTTTGGCCTTGGCAAAGAGGCAATGCATAGCACATATACTGGCTCAGTAGGAACTCTGGAAATTATACCTTTCTCTGACCCACACACATAGTAAAAGGGATGCCTATGTTGACACTACCTGCTTTCAAACATGTATAGGGAGTGTAGTATGTGCATCCGACATAGGCAGCCCTGCATCAACACCTGAGGCATGATTGCCATGTGTTAAGCAATATAACGCAGTGCTAAAAGGCATTTACCATCATGAAGTCAATGTAAACAAAATCGTACACACCAACTACTACAAATGTGGTCAATGTAAAGTAATATTGGCCAATGTCCAGCAATGATGGTTAATATTGAGCAATGTTGGACAAGCTGGGTCTAGGTAGGGCATAGCTGAACAAAAGCCAACATGCTCAGATTTGCTGTACTGGCCCCTAAGCAGTCTGGTCTGCTCAGTATGAAAATATAAGCGGCAATGGGCCTTGAACCCAGGATACTGTGCATTATAGTCATAGTACTGAACCACTAAACCATGACAGTAGTGCAGTGGTTAGCCTGCATGAAGAAATGTTGATAAGTCTATGCAAAGTATTTCACGGAAACCCTGCAGGCCCAGCATAATCCCTGTCGAGTTATGACACAAAGGTGAATCCTGCAGTAAGAATAGAACCTGACTTTCAACACACACAGTACAAATGTTAATAATGGACATGTAGACATACATCAACAAATGTAGTGGACCTCAGACAGCAACATACTGAAAGGTCACACTGGGCATGCTCACACACTTGAATACATGAGACAAATGTCATGCAACAGAACACTGACAGTCTGAACTGGGCATGCTCACACACTTAGGCCATGTTGGAGTACAGCTTTGGGCCGCACATAGCAGGTAGTTGCATGTGTTAACCCAGGAACCTCTCACTACACAGCAATCTGCCCTGTGCACACACTTATATGACAAAAGACACATATATAATATAGTGGAACCCTGCCATAAGCAAATATGTTCTGCAGATACCTAAGCAGTTCATATAAAGTGTGAAAGCAAAGATGATAAAAACCTGCAAACAGTATCAGCAATAAACATTGTGCATCATGAAAATTATCATAGGTTCAGAGGTTGATACTAGGCCATCTGCCCAAGGGCATGTACAAGCATAGCCAGACTGTGTTTGGCTACTGCAACCCAGACAAATCAGAGCACTGTGCCTGTGAATAGTAGGTCACGCAAGATAGCCCATTTACGTTCAGTGTATTGTGCCTCTGTCTAGTAGGGACCCAGAAGATATCCCATGGGTAAACATGCGATCACCCATCCACTTGTCAAGATGTTACCTGTAGGTGGTCAGTGGGTGGCTCTGCCTTTGCAAAACTGGGACTACACTCCGGAGTGAGTGGAGGCTTTCTGATAATAATCTGTCCCCCCAGCATGTCCTTTTATCATCAGTGCTGAGGTATATGTCCCAGGAGTGTATAGCACCAAGGAAGTTGGATATCCTGAGGTGGAGCATGTCCAGTAAGTCTGGGTCAGATATTGCCTTCAACTACAGGCACACAACACATCCGTGTAGGTGGTAAGTGACTGAGTAGAGCTGGAGTTACTGTATCGTAACTGTGCAGGGCATCTGTGTGAGTCCCTACATCTGCTCGAAGAGTAACATTTGTGGCCATTACAGTTTCTGCAGGTGTCAGGTAAGGTACATCCCAAAGGTGGCATAGTAACCAAGCATGGTCGTGAAGAGTATAGGGGCACAATGACCACACATGATCAACATGTGAAACCATGTGGGATATGGTGGGCTATGTAGATGTACTGTCTAACCACTATGGCAATAGGATTGTCAAAGGCGAGAGTACGAAAAGGTCATGTCCCCAAACCCGTAACAACTACTACTGTATGTAATGGATTACAACCTATGTGGTAATGTGTGGGCATCTTGTCATCCTCAAAGGGGATGACTATGCAACTAATGGCATATAGCCATGGGCCATGGCTCAGGCACCAGTCAACCTATCTCTGTGAGACCCTGTATGAGTATGCATGTGCCAGCAGGAGAGCTGATTATGGCACCCAGTTTGCAGTCATCTGCGAACATGGGCAGCCATATCCCTCCTGTGATAGCCTGTATATCACACAAATATATACTGAACAAGAGAGGTCCCAGGACTGAGCCTTGTGGGATGCCATGTGTAACTGGTGTATAGTCAGACATGGCACCTGCAACACTGAGCATGTGGGTGCTATCCCTGCTCCAGGTAGCAATCCATCGTGTCAGATATGTGTTGATATTGATGCTGATGAGCCTATGCATAATGGCCGAGTGGGGTATTGTGTTGAAGGGCTGTGCAAGGTCCAGGCAGGCTGTGTGGACAACTGTCCCAACACTGATGGACCTGGTAACTGTTGAAAGAATATGAACAGGTCCAACAGGCAAGATCTGCCCACAACAATGCTGTAATGTGTAGGACCCAGTGTCTGTAGGTTTCCCATGTCTATGTGCATGAGTCCCATTACAATACACTCCATAGCTTTGCAGAACAGGCTAGTTAGCCTTTTAGGCCGATATTGTCTATGGTCTGTTGTGGCAGGATTCATTGGAGCAGGACCACTATCACTGTATGCCATTCCGTGGGTACATATCCTGCAGAAACTCTTATATCGAAGAGTGATGTAATGTGAGTGTTACGTCTGTCATGAAGGCTGTGTACGACATAGGCAGGGACACCGTCTGGTCCCATTGATGCTGTGTTGTCAGCTGTGGGGAGGGCAGCACTCACCTGTTTACTCATGATGTTTTGGAGGTTACACTCTGTTGGTATGGACAGTACCACCTTAGTGGGATGGGGGGACACATCTGCACTGAAATTGTTTGCCAGGATGATGGCAATGTCAGTGGGTTCAGGGTATGTTTAGTCAGTATGCAGTAACAAAACGCATATCAGTGAGTGTCCAGCCAGGTACCTGAATCAACTGAAGAAGGCCTTGTGAGTGTCCGATGTGTCTGGTGCAATTGTCCGTTAGAAGCGTGCCTGACATAAATACTCGAGTGATTGTAGCAGTCTGCTAGTACAGATCACAGATGCCTTCCCTGTCTGGGATTGTGATCTATCATGTAGTAGCTTCCTCCATTTGTTGTAAAGTGTATTAATGGCTGGGGTCTACCAGACAGGTCCACTACCATTGGAGGAGTGAGTCCACTTGTTATTTTGGATGTAACGATCCATGTGATCCACTAGGTGTCCATAGAATGTGTATGTAAAGGATTCAGCAGTCTGAGCCATACTTACCACTGACCCAGGGTCTCTGAAGGATATCACCATGGTTTGGAGGAGTGTGACGTTTGCTTTTGGGAAGTTCACCAAGATTACCCAGGATGGGTGTGGGAATGGGATATGGATGTCCAGTGAGATAAAGTATGTTCTGCCCTTACCAATGAGGGGTATATCGCAGGTGTGGAACATAGAGTCCCCATGTCAGTGATGATCATGTCCAATATGTTGTCCCCTCTTGTGGGTGTGGTGACTGGTTGTGCCATAGCATATAAGTTTAGAAATAGTAGCAACTGTTGGGCAAGGGTGTTGGGGCCTGAGTACTATCCACAGTCAATGTGTGGGTATTTGACGTCACCCAATATAATGGTGTTTGGGGAGACCTTCATATTGTCCAATGTTCCCAGGAAAGCTGAGTGAGGTTCCTGAGTTGAGGAGTGTGGTCTGTAGCAGGCAACAAACCAAAAGGCAGATTTGCACAATGTTAGGTGCATATGTATGGTCCGTGATGCATTGTGCAGTGCTACCAACCCAGAGGTATGTGTATCTGTGATGTATATGGATACTCCCCCTATTTGTGTTGGCCATTCTGAGTTATGTGGTCAGAAAGCATGGTACGAAATACAACCTGGTAGTGCTGGTGTGCATGTGGGAGCCTGAACCATGTGTCTGTTAGTGCACAGATATTGCTATCCTCCATACTGAGGAAATTCCTGAGTGGGCGCAATTTGAGGATAATACATCTGGTGTTGAGCAGCATTACCCTCAGTGTCGTGTACTCTGTAATGTCTATGGAGGTGGTTCTGTCCTTTGAGCCCTGCTTAAATAGCGCAGTATGGTGGCAGCAAGTGCCCTAGCCAGTATTCAAAAGTCCAAGGGTGACAGGTGCAAGCTGTCCATAGGGAAGCTATGTGGCATGTCGAGCATGTCACCCCAGGGTGACAGACACTGTATCCCCTTTGAATAACACCAATATTTTAGCCAACTGTTAAACGTGATCAGTGTGTTGGTATACTGTGACATCATACTTGATGAGTGTAAGATGCTAGACAAGGTTAGGGTAATACTGGGCTGGGCTACATGATCACAGAGTTCCTCTGTGTTTCATGTCATGTGGTCCACGGAGGAACGTCTGAGGTTGTACGCCCCAGCATGGACAATGATGGAGCCAGTCCTGGACTTGCTTTGGAGTGACCTGAGTGCACTTGTTATGTGGTGGATCCTAGCACCTGAGAGGCAGCTCAAAGTGACTATTCCCTTGTTTGGCCTGGTGAGTGGGACGATAGTGTATTTGACATTAAGTGTCTCCTATAACAAGTGTATCAGGTGTGTTGTTTAGCTCAAAGGGCAGTGACTGTGTGGCACACTGACATTGTGAACTGTGTGACATGTGGGCATTGTAGTGGGGTAGCAGTTGTATATGTGTCTGCTTTAGAGGTCTCTGCTGCTTAGGCAGAGTGTATGTAGAGCCTCCGAATATGTGTATGTGTAATAATGTGGTTTGTTTGCTGTCACTATCAGTGTATTTGAGACTGATATGTGGTGTGTGTGGTCACCCTCACCACCTGATAGACTATGCCAGTCATGGGTCGAGAGAGCTCAGCATCCTGTATGTCAATATTGTTACATCTCCCACATATATGTGAGTGTGATGTGAGGAGGAGAGGGTTGTCTGTGTACATGAGGCAGATGTGACATTGTGTCATAACTACAATATTCACTAGCTAGACTGGAGAGTACACATGAAACCGACCCCTGGACATGCCAGTGTATTATGATGACATACTCTGTAGCCTGATCACAAAGGATCAGTAGGGTGTTAAGTGTGTAAAAGAGTATAACCGGGATTAGTGCTCAGGTTTGTCAGTGTTTTGTAAAGAGTAGCTGAGAAGGAGTCCAGACTGAGAATCATGACATGTCCTTCAGCTATGTAATAAACAGTAATGTACACACATATATGTGCTGAGTCAGGGACAACTGTACCTTACTGACATTGCCGACATCCTGTCAGACAGGCCCATGTATACATACCCACCCCCCACTGACGATAGTCCCTGACATCATACCAGGAGATATCACATGTAGAATGGCTGAACAGCTCCCCCCAAAGCCAAAAGCATGGCAGCAATTGGATTACATTGTTTCCCAATATGTGTCATGCATGCACTACAGAACAAACAGACCCTGCACCTGAACAGTCTGTTGAGCCTCACCCACTCCACAGGACCTGGAACCATCGAATATGTTACAGCAACATATGGCACTCCCCACATGTGTGGGTGCACAACACACCATGGGAAGTATAGTCCAGTAAGCCTATAAAGTCTTATCTGCAAGGTCATGGAATGCATCATGGCAGAAGTCATAAACAGAGCTATTGGAAACCGACAAACACACAACCCTACCAACTGTGGTATATTCATGTGCAGATCATGGTTCCCAAGCATGCTACACTGTCTGCAAGGCAACCACCCAGGACATACATCATGGAACAGAGCTACACATGTCCCACATAGACTTTGAACAGCTCTTCATCAACATCACAGACACATGTCATATCCACAAAACCAACAATCTGTGCATAGATATGTGTTGACATATGAAGGGATGTCAATGTGTTCACAGATAGATCACACAAGGTGAGACTCACGGGGTCCTGAACCCACTGACATTGCCATCATCCTGGCAAACAATTTCAGTGCAGATGTGTCCCCCCATCCCACACATTACCATGTCCAGTCTGATGATGTCATCATCCTACAAATATACCAGGACAACAGAAACCACCCAGTAAAGCATATAGAGCACCATGTTAATGCGTATCTCTCTAATATCATAACATAGTTAGGTAGGGGTTTGAGTCCTGCAAACGCTGAGTGTGTGTGTGTGTGTGTGTGTGTGTGTGTGTGTGTGTGTGTGTGTGTGTGTGTGAGTGTGTGTGTGCCACAGGTGATCAATGCAGTGTGGATTTTGCTTTTACTATGGTATGACATATGTTTCAAACAGTATGTGCATTGCACACATCGGGTATATGTATGTCAAATAAATTTGTGTACATGTGACCTCAATCAGTACATAGGTGTGAAGCCTGCATACTACATGAATGCATTTGTAACCTTCAACAGATTGTGCCGCTGCTTCTCGGATCATAGGTGACATATGTATATATGCATCAATCCCAGCCAATGTAGTGATCCGTGGCCAAGGACATCTCTGCCACACACCCATGACACGTACTATAGAGTACTGAGAGTGAGGGTAATTGCCAGGGTATATGTCAGACATGTTCATACATAACAATGACTGGCAGTAATGGACAGTCATTATAGGTGTACACCAGCCCTGTGGATATGCTTGCAGGCCCCTAATGTGTTATGTGAAACACCGAGGGACCCCACAATACCTATGGATATGTGGATACCAAGGGACAGATGACATAACACGTGTCTGCCTGTACACATTGGTACCCAACATACATGTTCAGGGCTACCACCTATGTGGTACTGTCGGGATAGTATGTATAGTAAATGTGGATGACTATGTCATAGACGGCTTACTGCTATACAGCATGCATTGGACAACAAGTACCTGTCTGTATGATACCCTTGTGTAGGATATGCGTCCCATCTAGGAAATGCAGTGTAGGCCAATGCATGCATTTCCAGATGTGGATGGACATATCCCTAGTGTGTTTGCATGTACCTAAGAGGGCTATATGCCACACAGGTGTGGTCCCAGGAACGTGTGGCGGTCAATACCACTGGTTACTGTTATAATATAGTACTGGAAGGATCCAACTGTTACTGAGTTCCCTACAACTGTGAGTCATTTGTCAGGACATCATCTAATGATTGGTTATAGTCATGCTGTTGAGGTGGTGTATACTACCAGACTGCAGATCATTGACAGATATCAGCAGTATCACCCACAGCATAGTGCCAACCCATGTCATACACATGTGTACCCATGTTAGTACATATCTGTAGTAGAATGCATACTGGCCATCGAAAGATACCATGAGATGTTAACAATGTGTAGAACAGGGTATGTCGCACATCCCACGTGTCCACTATGCACGTACATGCAGACAGTGCGCACACACCATGTTCACAGATGTACACCTGCTAATTTGTAATGCACACATCACACTTGTACTATCCACTCACTAACACATGCTGGCAACACTGTACACTTCAGCCAAGTGGCACATGGGTGGACAATACATACTCAGACCTAACACTGGTGTAAACAATGCTACAATGACTATCACAGCTGTGATGCATAATGCCTGCTCAGATATACCTACAAGGATATCATTACACTTTCCTGTTGGCAACTTGCTACTATTGCTACACTGCTATAATGTCACCGTGTGCATCAGAACCATGTTAGCCTGTTCCTGCATCAATGTTACAGATGATAGGAGGTGGCGCAGGTGTCATCATATGCACAGGGTGTGTTATAGGTTTGCCAGTGCCCGACATTGACCCATCCAATCGGCATGTCTGTGTGTGTGTGTGTGTGTGTGTGTGTGTGTGTGTGTGTGTGTGTGTGTGTGTGTGTGTGTGTGTGTGAGGGACAACAGTACTGCATAGGCCAATGTTGATGTAATGTGTGTGTGTGTGTGTGTGAGCCTTAGTTGCATGATAAATGTGTGTGTGTCTGCATGCACACAACTCCACCATGTGGCTGCCATATACAGGTGGTTGTGGGACAGCCACAGACTGTACCTGCTAGGCCGTACAGATCACTGTCTCCGGTCACGGACACAGTACCTGTGCCTAGCAGGGGTGCTACGGGCAGTATCGGGTACCAACCCTGACTGGGTGCTATCATCAGAGGCAGAGGTATGATGACTGGACCCATGTCCCTGCTGGGACTGGCCAGTGCCATGTGCATGTGGTCTAGTAGGACGGTCAATGGACAGGCCAGCCTCAGCATTGCTGGGGTTGGTACTGCCACTACGGGAGCAGCTGTGATCTGTGGTCCATCCGCGATGACTGCCAGCTGATGCTGTTGCTGGCATGCTTCTGCGTCGGCTTCTCATCCGTCCCGCACAGTCCTGGCTCATGGCTAACACATTGTGGAGGACATCTAATGTCTCCCTCCAATGGCTATCAGTGACCTCAGTGTAATTCCGGATGGCACCGGCAAGGTCACGGATGCTATCATTGATAGCAGTGTAATGGGTCCTCTGTGCCCTTAGTCCCTGTCGGGTGTACTGTTCCATATGTGCCTGTGCCTGCATTACAGCCCGGAACATACTGGAGGTTGTAATACCTCTGGGGGCACATCTGCCAGGGGCAATATGACCAGTGGTGCTCCCCCAAGAACCCCTGGACATCCACCTATGTGGTACTGTTCCAGTAATCCGGCTATGGCTGCTGTGAGGGGATGCACGTGCCATAGGTACCACACTCTCCTGGTCAATGCCAACTATATGCTGTCCCTCAGCTAAGGCCATTGGTGACGAGGGATGTATTGGCAGTATGAGTGTGCGCATAGATGGGGTTGACCGCTGTGTACTGTCGATTGGTGGACCAACGACAGACCCTGTCAGACCTTCCTGTGCCACAATACATGTCTCATCATCTCCACTATTAGTAGCGGTGACATCAGGTTCCCTGCTGCATTCAGCCACCCCTAACTCAGCACCTGTGGAAGGAAGACAGGAAACACACTTTACAATCTGTACATGATGTTAGCACACATGCACACATGCCCACATGAACACATGCACACATGTACACATGCACACATGCACATGCACACATGTACACATGTACACATGCACATATGCACACATGCACACATGCACACATGCACACATGCACACATACACACATGCACAGAAATACACTGCTCACCCCAGCAAATACACACACACACACCAGCAATCCAACACATACACAATAGTGGGTGATGGTGGGTGACAGTACCACAAGGCAAACAGTCACCACACACGTGTCATCATGCAAACCATGTGTTGCTCAACACCATGCAGTGCAAGTGTAGACAGCCCTATCTAATGACATTATGCATGGCTTTGATGCATGTGTGTAGTTGTTCAGTGATAGGCTACACCCTGGAACACAATGTGTACATGGACACAACATTGTTGTGCAAGTATTATCTGCTCTGCAATGTCATGTGCACCATTACTCAATGGTATACATACCATGGCTGCATGTGTTATCTGTGTGACACACAGATTGCCATGTCTGATGACAGTGTCTGTGCCGATAGCACATAATAGTGGGCACAGGTGTAGCAAATGCATGCAATGTACAGACATGGGATGAGTGGTGCATGTAGATGTGAAGGAATCCCAATGCTCGACATGGACATTGTACAGTGGTTATGGTGAGTGTGGGACATATTGCAGATATGTCGGTGCCAGCCATGACATGGCATACTACACAACTGCAACATTAAACACCACACATACCCAATGTGTGTCATGTGACCTATACACCCAATAGCATTCCAGGACATACATGTGACTCTTTGTACAGATGGCGACTGCTGTGCAAAATGTGTATACTAGCATATGTAAGCACACACACAACATGCTATGCATAGTGTGTATAGGTGCATATGTTTGCACACACAGAACAATGAGGTGCACAGCAAAGACTGCTATGTGTAGTACTGTGGTCACTGTAACCAGATGGGGTGTAATACCATGTGTCATCATCATCATCATGCATCTTGTGGTCACTCACGGCTACTACTGTGTGACAGACCACCGCCTAGCATGCTGTACTTGAACTGCAGTGCGTGGCTACGTTCACTATTACACAGCCACTTTGTACATGGGTGTATGAGGTGCCCAATTGGGAGCATTGCCTAACATGACTGTGTTATGTGTTGAAGAGTGTTGCACAGCCCCATGATAGGCCTCTACCCCTGAGGTACATCATGTGTGTGTGGATGATATGTGGGATACTGAAGTGTGACCTTACAGCGGGTGTGTGGTTACGCCATATGTAGCATGACTTTGTGTACTGCTTGTGATAAATGTGTTATGTTGTGTACAGGTGTTGCAACTATGCCTATCCAATGTGCAGTATGGGGTTGCCACAACTGTGTGTCATGCTCTGTGTATTGCATGTCATTGAGGCAGCTACTGATATTACTGAGCTGTGCAACGTCTCACAGCAAACAGGCAAGGCATGCATTATGCGTAGGTGTGTTATGTGTACATGGCCTACACCTCACTTTTGACATGCATATTTCATTACCAACATTGCAGGTATAACACACTCACGAGCATGGATTGGCTGCTCTGCCATCACACCAGAGGGACCTACGAGAATATGAGAGAGTTTGTCAGTGGCCACAACTGTGGCATTGCTACAGTGAGCATGCTAAACTGCAGTACAACAACAGTCAACAGTCACAGGTGTAGAGATATTATTCAAACTATCCATATTGCACAACACTAGGCAGCGGAACTGCTAAACACACAGTACACATCTCACATAGACATATTCTAACAATACAGTTAACTGTAGTCTACAGATAGGGCATGTTACCTGCTTGCTCCAGGTGGATGTGCTGGGTGGCTCCGGCCTCCATTACAACACATGTCAGAGGTTGATGTAGCTATTGTCCAGGAGCCACCATGCTTAGGAGCAGCTCCTCCACTCTGGTGAGGGGGGATGAATGGCCACCCTACCACCTGTGGCAAGCTACTGTCTTTGGATATCAGACGCATGCCGCCGGACTTGTCTAATTAAATCACTGCAGTGATGGCGTACCTGCTCATATGTCCAGTTATGCATGCCTATGTCATTTACCCGACAAACAAGTTCCTGCCACAGTGCAGTCCGCTCCTGCTGGTGCTGGCTGCTTCTGGAGAACAACATTTTGCTGCAATAGGCTTTGCAGTATCACCTCTTCCTCATCCGCTGTGTACGCTGGGTTGTGTTGGTGGGCCATCTGGCTGAAAAAGATATGAACAATATGTGTGAGAGTGTCCTGTGGCACACTTTACACCTTTACCCACAGATATCACTTTACTGACATATATACCATCCTATTGTCTGTAAGAGGTTACACACGTTCAATACCACTTATTGGTTCTCAGGCCACAGCTAACTAACACTGCCTGACAGACTCTATATATCACACCACTATACAACAGTACCCGACACACTGTTTATGACACATTGCACAACCTCATGACAGGGGTGTATATCACACCAGTGCACAAACAGAGATGTCATCCATTGCAATGGATGTAAAGTACAGGTACAGAAGTACCAATCAACCACCCTAGTCATTGATGCCATAGCCCTGCCTAACAGATGTGTACAGTTGTTACTATAGGTGGCATACTGCTGTAACAGGCTATATATGTTGCTGGATACACGTTTACCCTGTAACACACATATGATTGCAGCCATTGTACAGGCATAATCACACACACATCAGGCAAACATGCAACGCACCACTCTATGCCAACACAGATGAGCATTACCTGTGTACCATACGGTACTGTGTGCCACTACTTACACACCCTTATGCCTGCATTCTGTCCTCTGTGCAGACTACAGGAAACAGAAAAGACAGTGTTTCCAAGCAATGTGAACACACACCATACTGTGCTGTTTAGGCCTACAGCTTCAGGTAGTACTACAGTTCATATTGATGATGGATTCACCAGCAGTACCACTCACTAAGCATACATGTATTGCTTTAGCCTACAATGAGACACCACATTCGTCAACAGAGAACTACGTCACATCATATGCCGTACTACTATGTCTGCCTAACAGTAAATTACACATCAGTTGCTGTCCTCACAGCTAGGATAGGCACTACCATGTCAGATACAACATCACACTAAGCTATCACACCTTTACAGACCTTGCACACATTCAGCGTTACACTTATTCAACCTTCCATAGCAGCTATTGCATTAAGGACATGTGTGAGTGCATAGTGTCATAGGTAGGTAATATGCTATTGGCCCTAGGGCCTACGGCAGCCTAGCCATATGCTACCCTGGCCTTTGACACACATGTACTTTGATTTCACTTGCCCCTGCCAACCTGAACCACAGAGGTGTTTCCTGGGGTGTATTACCAATCTCCCACACAATCATCAGGGGTATTTATGACAACTGCTAAGGAGGAGCCTTGTTTGCTATTGCTATGTGGTCTGTTCCAGTGTATGGCATATCTCTGAGATGGGAACCTATCCCTCCAGCATGTGCTGTTTAGTGAGCTGACAAGGTTTAGGGCCCTAGAGCATGTATCCCGGAGGGATTGTGATATGTTGCCATGGTGGTTGTCACCCAGCTATGGGTGTGACATACCTCTGTATGTCCGGCAGAGGTCACCTCTGTGTGGCCAGTATGCAATACAGTGTAGTTGTGGTTTTGTGAGTCAGTCTGCATAGGGCATCTGTTTGCGGCCAGTATTACCCTTTGGGAGGTCTGTCTGTGGCCTGTTCACCTGGTGTAGTTGTCATGTGAAGTACATACCACACAGGGCATTGTGATGAGAAGCGGGGAACTCTACCCTATACTTCCATAGATGACACACCTGTTGTCATGACACATACCACACAGACAGATTACAGGTGTAGTGTGGCACTGTCTTCATCAAAGCAGAGGCTACTGTCCACTTGTGCCCCATGTTCCCTTATCACACCTTGACTGTTAGGTAGATCTCTACCTTTGTGGTAGTTAATGGGTACACTGTTTTGGGAAGGTGGAATGGCACTGCAGTATCAACACTTGTCTACAGTCCATGCCTTGGTCACCACACACCTGTTGCGGTACATATGACCCCGTGTCTCTCTGTCTCTCTCTCACTCTATATATATATATATATATATATATATATATATATATATATATATATATATATATATATATATATATATATATATATATATATATATATATATATATATATATATATATATATATATATATATATATATACACACACACACATACATGTACACATCCATTGCTGTACACATGGATGTACATATAGGCACATGTACAGTCCACATTTCATGGTGGGGATATCACTTATGCGACAGTTGTGGGATGTACAGGTATGTGATTAAATTGCACAGTGTTGTACAGAATGCATGTGGGTGTCCTCAGCCCTTGTAGCATTAGCAGGCCTCACTGGCTGTAACACAGCAGATCTGACAAATCTGTCCCACAGCATTTAACCACCACATGACATATATCAACACTCCCATAGCTGGCCTTAGGCATAGGACAACTGGGTGGTTGCCTAGGGCGCCGGTCTAGCAGGGGTGCTTTTCCACTTTTTATGTGGTGTAGTAAGACAAGGATGGGGACACCAGGAAGTGTGGTAGGGGGCGCCGTGGAGCCCTTTTGCCTAGGGCACCAGTTGACATAAGGCCGCTTCTGAGCACTGCATGCTGTTTTCTAGGCCACACACTACGACCTACATGGATATATGCACATATCAACCTTCACTGACAGATATCTGTCCACCCTTCACTAACAGTTGCAGTATGTCCCTTGCCCTATGAACATGTGCAGATACAGATAGATACATACTGCTGCCACACATGGATAATTTGCAGTGTGTAGAGTACTCTTCAGGAACATCTACAACATGCCAACACATACATGTGAGTTACATACCTTACCTTTGTATTTCCCTGCTCCGTGTGTTATGGTTTTGTAGTTTTTTTTTTTTATTGGTGGTTTGTTTTGGGTTTTCACCCTCTATTTAACTTTCTGTCTCAGTTTCTAACTCTGTTCTGTCTCTGTCTCAGTCTGTGTCTGTGCCCATGTCTCTCTCTCTCTCACTCTCTATCTCACAGCACCTGCAATGATAAAATTGCATGTGTGGACTACAGGTACAGCCTGCTTTTGTATGTATCTGCACTTGTGCATGTGACAGCCTCTGCACCAATTGCTGCCCACCATTCCATAATTGCATGCAGCCTGCTGTTTGGTGATTTCATTACTCACTGTGATTGCAGCCCACTGCTATAAAATGC
The DNA here is from genome assembly GCF_019279795.1 of Protopterus annectens. Taxonomy (NCBI): domain Eukaryota; kingdom Metazoa; phylum Chordata; order Ceratodontiformes; family Protopteridae; genus Protopterus; species Protopterus annectens. The sequence continues at coordinate 1,067,183,886 of NC_056747.1, read as the reverse complement.
TAGGTCAGGTAGGCATATCCCTTTCAGATTTCCATGGTGGGGCCCATGCTTGTTTGCTCTGGATACCGTTGTGTCAGTCTGAAGGTTGGTATATGTCTCTTATCTGATGCTAGGGTTGTAGCCAGTTATATGCATGTTGTACTCAAACCTGAATGTTGCTGCTTCCAGTACACAACATCTCAGTGGAGACATGTACGCACCCCTCCAAATGCTATCGCAGTATACATGGGAGTATGTACTTTTTTCTCACTTACACAATTAACTGCCATACAAATGTGGTTATAGCACTGTATTCCTGTGGCCAGTATTTATCCTGGTCTGATACTGTGTGGTGTTTGTAAGGTGCTACTGTAACATTATTCCCTGCTAGGACGACTGGTTCTCCTTTCACAGTCATGTCATGCAATTCCACAACCACTGCTGGTAAAGACCCAGAGAAAAGGATTTGTGTTATACCATTCCTAATTTCCATTTACATTTCCTCATTGTAATGCATGATATATTTATTTCAGAACCAAGTTGTTTGTATATCTGCTGTGGCTTAGTGGTAATTCATGCAGTCTATTGTGTCAATGGTCTGGGGTTCGAGACTGGCAGAGGTTTTTCTTTTGCTGCTCAGCAGAACAAGGGCCCTGCCATAGAGTGACTAAGGCAATTTTAAGCAGTTGTAAGCAGGTTTGCATGATGCTTAGCGATGCTTAGCTAAGCATACACATGCGCACACTTGCTTAAACCCGCTTACTACCGCTTAAAAGTGCTTACTCCCACTAACCCCCACGCTAATTTCTTTTAAAGAAAGGAAAATGGGGAGATAGGAAAGTGGTGAAAAAGGGGGCACAAAGTGGGACAGACAGTAGGTAAACAAGCTCGGAATGTGCAGGACGGGTGTAGGGAAGGTCCATAGCTTCCCATTTCTTTAACAGCAACAGCTGTGCATATGCAGTGAATTTGGAGTGCAATTTGAAACCTTCCACCCCTGGGAGAGGGGTGAGGACAACAAAGTATGTTGTACTGCCAATTCTAATTATCAGCTTACATGTCCAATGGACATGTGTGCAAAATGGGCAGCTATGTATGGGGCATAATTTTTTTGTGGGTACAGATTGCCCTTTTTTTTTTCAGGTGAGAGTGGAAAGTGAGGTAGAGGAAGTAGGTATGTCCGGGGAGGTAGGTTGGGAAGGTAAACAGACAAGGCAGACAAGATGCATACAGGGGCGGTGTATGACACATGGGGTGGGTGAACACAATTGATGAGGTCGGATGTTTGGAAATCGCAAGCCCATGAGCCCACAGATGGTAACAGTGGAACTGAGATCCCCACCCATGGGCAGTCACCATTGAACCTTCACAGCCCCGAGAGTGGCTGTGCTGGGGGCTGCGTAGGATGGGCAGGCTCACCCATGAGATGTGCCACTCTCACCTCAAGCTGGCGTAGGGGATCAGCGACTGAACGCTGGATCTCCCTACGCACCACAACCCGGACCCTTCGAAGGGTGACAGGTGGCCTTTCTCCGCCCACGCTTGCACGGGGGGGGCGAGCCCCATCCCCTGCAGCGCTTACACCTGAAGGTGGCACAGGACAAATGGAGGAGGGGTGCCCGGGCTGTGCACCAGACCTGCTGGTACCAGGTGCACTCGCCAGCTGAGAAGGGACAGGTGGGTCTTCTGGGACCGGCCTTCCCATACGTTCTGTGATTAGGTGTGTTTAATTACAACATAAGCAAAACAGCATTCCAGATTAGTTGTAACAGCATGCAGTAATATTCCCATTAACCCAACACACCAAGGTTACCACATTTGAACAGCAAGCATAACACACGCATATATTGAACCACAGTGGATATTCCAACAGCATGCAGGGATGTTTGGTAGCAACAGGCCACCATGATTGTGGTGCTTAAACAGGGCACATGCATCAACGTGAATGCAAATATTTATAGAACAATAGGACATATGTCCCAACAAATATTTAAGATTGCACATACCCATTGAGGTGTGGAATTGCATGGTTTATGCACATACAGTAGGGTGTAGAAAAAACCTTGGTTAACATCTTATAATTACCTTTTTGTCTACACTACATTCCTAGTGACTGCAAGTATATATCCCCTACATGTATTATTACACTTGCCACCATACATTAGGTTGTGTAATGGGTTTGGCTAGTTCAATATATGCCTGACCTATACCTGACATACTAACTGTCCAGGATGCAGATGTTACTGCTACATATTTCTTGATTGCATTTATATTTCTTTATCTACATATCTGGGATGTTTTCACATGACATTTTCACTTCGATTTGTACAGAACCCTGCATTTCTTGACACACACTCACATTTCTGGGGAAAAATAACATGCTACACGTGTGCCAGATTTACTTATTCTTGCCAGCCAGTAACTGACTGTTGTGGACTGTCTATATGTTTCACAGCTACTAGCACTTCCATCACCCATTTATATGGGACTGCACAACTCTGGGTTGCCAGCACCTTTTCAAACAGTACTGTTTGTATAATGCAAGGGTACAACAACATTTCAAACTCTGTGACACAGACACACTCCGGGTTTTAGACCTTTATTAATGACATTACACACTTTTCCACAGGCTCACTCCTTTATTTGTTTTAACGGTGTATATGGCGGACATGTTCAAGACATATTATACCTTTATTAATAGGTTAGAACACTCTTTTTTCAGGCTCACTCACTTATTTTATATGACAGTGCCTGCAGAGATATTATTCCAGGTATATGTTACCTTTCTTAATGGGTTACTACACTCTTTTTCTGCCTCTCTGACATTTTTATCTGACAGTACATGCAGAGGACTTATTCAGGCAATTTTATGGCTGTATTATTGGACTACAACACTTTCTTTCATGCTCTCTCCCATATTTTATATAACAATACATGCAGAATAATCACTAACCTGCCTGGTGGTGCAGCCTTAGCAGCCTATCAGCATAGGCTTGTTGATTCGCAGCATGGTCACCTGCAGCTGTAAAGTAAATGAAGGGATATTGAGACATACCTATCCGTTATACATACTCCATTATCAATTCTTACATACTGCATTCCATGGCTACATACTCAGTTGTGGGGCATCCCGAATCCCACAGGCCTCCTGTATCAATTGGTTCAGGCAGTCCTGCTTTCGTCTCTTCAGGTCTGCATGGTAGTGATGGACCTGCTCACCAGTCCGAGGAATGCCTGTGGCACTGGTGAGGTCACAAGCTAACTGGTTCCAAGCATCTGCCTTGTACTCCGTCCCTTGGAACTGGCCCTGCAGGAGTCTTGACTCATGACGGTGGAAAAGGAGCCAAACCATGTATTTCAACTCCTCGATGCCCCAACGTTGCGGTCGGAAGCATGTTCACTCTCCGACACTAGACATTCTAACTGCAGATGGGAGCTACAATCAGTTATGGCATGTATTCCCGCCTGTGGGGCTTAAATATGCCACATTTCCTGCGCTTTTTTGTGATTGGCCATTTTGTAATATTTTCGGCTGACTGCAGACCTGCTTAGTAATGGTTAAACTAACATTAGTAAGTATATGAATGTTAACAGTGGCTGTTTTCCCTATGTTGTCATGGCTTAGTGGTTCTGTACTTTGCTTGTGATGCACAGAGTCCTGGGTTCGAACCTTGTCATTAATTTTATTTTCATACTGTCCGGACAGGCTAGGGGGTGTGGCTGCATTTAAGCAACTTTGCTCTACGTTGCTCCTCAGTGCCCTACGGTGCCCTGGTTGGTGCAGCACGCACGTCTGCTCAAACACATTGCACTGGGTAAAGCGCTATTAAACTATGGGCAACTCTATTGCACTGGGTGAAGTGCTATTGAACTATGGGCAACTCTATTGCACTGGGTGAAGCGCTGCTTAACTGCAGGCAATTTTATATTGGGATCCTTTAAAATATTTATTTTGTTCACTGATACATTGGCCATTTCACTGCTTTTTAGTTATGTTTAAACATATTTGTTAGGTATTATTCCATATACTGATTTAAAAAATAAATACGAAAAGGAGTGGTAGGACTCAAACCGTGAATGCCTCTTTTTTGTGTGCGAATGCTCTACCATTACACTATTGCTATTTGGTGTAATTTTGCATAAACATTCTTTCTTATGCTCTTCCATGTCAGAATTGCTAACTGTAGCTAAGCAATGGGCACACCCGCGCACACACGCGCAAATACGGGCAGCTATTTTGGGAATTCAAAAACAATTAATGTTATGCGTTTTAGAACTGTGATGGGGGTTTACAATATCAGACAGTGAGGTGTTGGGTGCGGGGACATTTGAGCGGACTCGCTCTTGTTTATTTGCTTTTATTTTGAACACTTGCAGGGGCGTGGACATTTAGACTGCTTGGCAGATGGACATGCCCCCTGCTTTCTTACACGGTCAGTGTAAGACTTACGGTTGAGTCAGCGTGCCCTCATGCATATTCATGGCATGCTGACGTCATACCATTCAACTGCAGCCTCCGAGTAAGACTTATTAAGTCTTACGCGGAGGATTCGTGAATCCAGGGGTCTATTTGATAAGGGAATTAAGCTATTCTTGCTAATTGCAGAAAAGTGTCTTTGCAATAGTTAACTGTACTAACATTCATTACACAAGTTTCTCGTTAACATGCTATTGTTAAATCATGTATGCTACTGTAAAATCATGCATGATAGTTTTTATTTAAAAAAATCCGATGTTAATAATAACAGCAAGAAAAGAAGCTGGTGACACTCTTTACAATATCAGTAAAATATTAGAAAGTGTGGCATTCTGAGCAGCTATACACATCGTAGTTAGACTGTAAAACATGTCACATTTTAATCTACTGTAAGTAAGGCTAAATACACCTGTTACTGAGTTGACTCATTGCCCACATTGTCTGGGCTAAGAGGTTGTGAGGTATATGTGTGTTAAGAGTTTTTGTCGTTGCTTGCAACCAAACAGGGAACAAATGGACAGAACATGGTACACCTACTAAGGGCCTAGTATGGTATATTAACAGCCTCAACTGGGGAGGTTAAGCATGTTTAAAAAAAAAAAAAGTAGAAAGGGAGTGCTAAGTCATAATTACATTTGACAGAGGGGGGTATTGTGGTGGGTCCCCTTGATAGCATGGTAAGCTGCCATTTGTTCTACATTATATTGGTTAGTGTGCCTCATTTGGAGATGAAAGGTTAAGAGCTATGCAGATGGTTTTACAATATAATTTAGATTGGCTTATACAGGGTGCTAATGGATGTGGTCTGGAATTGCGAGGTCACCCAGGTTGTGGATATTGATAGTCCCCTTCAGGTGTGGGGTTTAGTTTTAACATACTCGACTGGTAATTAAATTTATCTTGGTTATTTGATAGGGTCATTGGAAGCATAGCTTCAGTTATAGCTGCTTTGTAATAGATGGGAATGGCAGTGGTACATTCCTTCCCGGCAATGGCAGGATTGGTTGTCTTTGAGGATGTTTTGGAATGTGTTATGTATTTTGGATGTTTTACATGTCTTTCTTTCTTGCAGATGGGGTCTTGGAAGCTGAGGTTGTAACTTGGAATAGGTGGGTATAAGGTGGAGCCTGCTCATTACTATTAGAGGGTTTAATTTTGTCCTTTTCTTTGTAGGTGATGGTGTGCCGAGCACCAGTTGTGGCGATACAGTGAATTTGCAGATGATGGCAGCAGTAGCGAGTGCAGAGGTTACACATGGCTTAATTATGGTTAACAATGTTGTTGAGAACTACTTGGTTGGGAAAAGAGTGATATATTTATTTATAGAAAAGGCATTTTAATGCATTCATTTGTTTTATTTCACATGGGTATCAGTTGTATCGTGACTCTGTGAGGTGTAGAGGAAACCTATGGGTATTTTTGTTAACACATCTTTAGTTTCATTGCTGTTTTGTATGCGGTAGTAGATGCATTTTTATTGCAGCTGGTGAAGGAGATATGCCAGCGGTGGTGCATACTTTCATTAAGAAGCTTTAGTTATGGATGAATGAAGTATTTATATTTTTTTTCTTTTACAGATCCCTTGGAGGTTGCAAATGGAGAAGGGCTGACTGGGCATTACTTGGTAGGTTGAAGGAAGGTGGCTTCGACAGGCGAGAGAAGGGGTCGAGGATGATGTTGGTTGATGGAGTCGTGTGAAAAGAGTTCATGGTCTTTTAGCAAGGCAGCACATGTGAAATTGTTTGTTATATTTTCTTCCCAATAGTTACAATGTAATGGTTTGTTTTGCTTGTTTTGGGTGGGGATCATCAGGATTGAATTTATACTGTATTATTTGTAGCTGGATTATTTTTTTCCTGGATTGGCTCAGGTAGAGTTGCAGCCTTCAGGGGTAGGGGATTAGTGGGTTGCATTGAGTAAGTGGGTTCAGGTGGTGAGCTAGATGGGGTGTCTTTGCATGGGAAGTGTGGCTTTGATTACAGTACTTGAAGGAGAAAGGGTATGGTTTATTTTCTACATTCTGGAAGGAGTTGGCCTGTCACTAATCTTGTTTCGACCAGGTGGCATAGGGCATTAAGTTTGGTATATTGCTGGTGGCATTCAAGGGTACTGAGAGCTAAGAGGGGTCAGATTGCTAAAGCTATCAGGGCGTCTAGGTGCCTCACTGCTTATAATGGGTAGTTGGAGTTGGCAAGGTGGCTGTTAAATGGTATTTGAAAGTTTTCAGGTTGTTGCTACGTGTCATTGGGCAAGTAAAATGGGTTGCTATGGGAAGGGTGATTTCAGTGGTTGAGGGTTGAGTATTCCTGGTCCAGTGGCAGGTCATGCCCTGGTAATCATTAGGTAATTGCCACGGGCTGGTAATGTCCTGGTAATTATTGTACACTGAATGATGTTTGGCCTTATCCCGTAATGGTGTCTAGATGATGAAAGCTTGGTGGAGAGAGGGGGGACAGCCTGGTCAGGCTGATGGGCGGAGAAGAGGGGCAGGCTTGTCCTCTTCTGTTCCCCCTCTGGTGTTGGATGGTCAAGTCAATAAGTTGGGAAAGGAAAGTGAGTGGTTACGCTGCTTGATAAGTACATAAGTAAGTGGAGGAAGCTGCTTATTTGGTTGATGGTATAATGCAATAAATGGTAATGAAAGTGAGCGGTTACGCTGCTTGATAAGTATATAAGCAAGCAGATGAAGCTGCTTATTGGATTGATGGTATAATGTAATAAATGGTAATGAAAGTGAGCGGTTACGCTGCTTGATAAATATATAAGCAAGTGGAGGAAGCTGCTCATTGGTTGATGGTTTAATGCATTAATGGTAAATGAAGTAAGTGAGTACGCTGCTTCATAAGTAAGTGAGTGGAGATATAGACGCTGCTTACTGATCAGGATGAGCAGGTTTACGCTGTCCTGTCTTATGATAATGTTACATGGATGTTATTTTACCTGTATCATGTTTGGTTGAAATGAATGAATATTGGTTAACATTTATGTTTATGGAAATTTAATAAAGGTTGTCAAATGTCATTCAGTATGATGTATTTCTTGAAGGGCACCGAGACAAACAGAGCAGAGCACAGCTTTTGGAATACTTAAGACTCCTGCATGGTAAGGACTGATACAAACATTTTGTAACATTATTTACTGTGAACTTGCTATTTAGATGACATGAATAAAAAGAGAGATGAGCGAACACTTTTACTGGCACGCCACGCAGATAGTTTTGTTTGATTTCTGTTGTAATGCATATGTGACTAATCGACTAAACCTTGCAGGACTAAACCTCCCTCAGTGTGACTTACTGAGGGAGGCTAAACAGAAGTAACTTGAGAAGGAACTTTACTGAAGCACAGTCTGTTATCTCAGCAATGAGATGATATTTCTGGATGCTTTTTTTTATAGAATGTGTAATACATCACTATGAAAAACATTCTTAAGAGGCACTGCATAACAATAAGCAATACTAGTAATGAGGCAGTAAGCAATACTAGTAATGAGGCCTCTCAAAATTAGCACTACTTTTCTGTTCTTCCATTCTAAGTGAACAGAACTGAAATGTGACATTCCAGCCAAGGGCATTATAATTCCAACAACTGTTGCACTATTGGGACGATTTAGCTTTAGAAGAAAGCCAGCTCTGATCAGGATGTCTGCCCCCAGAAGGACTCTGAGGGCTACAAACACAGGAAAATTAGTAGTGACTACTACTGTCTGACGAATACAGTTTAGAATCATGTAAAAATTCAAGAAAAGATAAAAAACAAGTGTTTTTTAATTTTTTTTTCCTGTAGTGGTCCTTTAAAGCCTGCTTGAGTGTAGATGAAATACTACTTCTTTAAATAGACAACAATAAGCTGGTTGAGATAAAGCCCTTCATCTTCTAAGCAAGACAATGCCAGTCATGTAGGACAAGGTTCCAAAACACTGGAGCTGATGCACATGACATTGGTCAGTGACAGGAATCAATAGTGTTTACAACGAAGGAACATAAAGGTAGCAAAAAAGCTCTTAAACCCTGTTCTAAATATTTTCACCATGATACCCAGCTGTTTTGATGAATGTGTAGAAGTGCACAAGACATGTGTAATACCTTATATTACAAACTAACTAGTCAAGGAATACAATAAATACAGAGACACTATAACAGGATCACCAGCAAGCCCTACTAACACATAACTGGTAAGACCCAATCTGACTGAGGCAAGCTTCATGGCAAAGAAATGGCCATACCACATTTTTCAGAAATAAAATATTTCTGAGTGACTAGATAGCCTGGACTACACAGCCTGCCTACACCTTGGAATGAGCTGCCAGGAGGTCACCCAGGTATAAAAGTGTGAAGAGGCA
>NC_056747.1:1067117589-1067170089 GCF_019279795.1 Protopterus annectens | reverse complement strand
GCCAACAAGCTGAAAAAAAAGATCAAAAGTCCAGGAGAAGAGCGAATCTCAAATTTCACCCATCTCGTTTAAAGGTTTTTTTTTTTTTGTTTTGGTAGGGGTCAAACCCCCCCTTGCACCCTCAATGTGAGCCCCCGCAGAACTTGTATATAAACCAACTCTGAGACTGCAATGCCTTGGAGAAAAGGTAATGTTTTGGGAAATGACCATCATGGACTATATGTAACTCCATTTTTTATCTGTTCTGTCACAGTGTTTCGGGACTGACTCTGGCAGTTCTGACATTTCAAATGGTTACCATTGTATTCATTTCCAGAGACAGTTTTCTTTAGGTAACTGAAAAGAAACCTAGGAAAATAATGTCAAGTTTCCTGTACAAATATATTCATGTGGGTTTTTTTCAAAGTTCTTGAAATATTGCAGTTAAGCCTTCATTATGCTAACTAGCCATGTGATCTTCTCAGAAATGGTTGCAGCTCCCAGCTAAATGACTCAGTGGAGTGTCTAAGTGAGTGTGTGCATGTGTGTGGAGGCTTGTTTGTGAATGTTTGGATGTGTGTTTGTGTGTGTGTGTGTGTGTGTGTGTGTGTGTGTGTGTGTGTGTGTGTATGTGTGTGTGTGTGTATGTTTAGGGGGGTTATATGCTTCCACAATGCATGAGCTGCTCCAGAAAACATTAGCAGAGTCAGTCTGAGTGGGCATTGTTTGCAAGGTTGTTTAAAATGTTGGTACTAGCAGTGTCGGGTCTTGAAATGTAGAAACTAAATGACTGAAAATCTGATCTGACATGTACCTAGTCCTTTTCTTCAAAGCATAACAATCTTGGAGTTGCTATAAAAAGGTTGGTGGTATTTGGGGATGCAGGAGGGCTTGCTCCCTGCAAAAACAAGATTAAAGGAGAAGAACAGTGTTCAATAGTCACTGTTCTTCTGTTTTTTGATTTTTTTTTTTTGGGACCAATAATTTAATTGTGAGACTTTTTTTCTGTGCGGCTTTAACATGTCTCTGAATACAGATTCACTTTGTTGCACTAATTGATCTACTTGCATTTGCACTTAGTGCAAGCAATGCAAATCACTCTGAACCCCAATCTTTCTCCTGTACAGTTACTTGAGTTTTTATAATATTTCCTTGTGACGTTAGATCAGTCATGCAAATAGATGATTCCAAGACAACTGACAGTTTCAAGTTTTATTTTTTCCTGTTATTGTTAGGATAGTAAAGACATTGATAATTTGCTTAAAATTTAGCATCACTTTGCAGTTTGTGTAATTGTAGAGCTGCTGTGACATGCTTACAGATTTTAAATATACAGGTGGTGGGTGCGCTTACATACTGTACTGATATGACATAAAGAGAAGCTTGTAACGAATGCATAGAGTAATGTCCATTGCATCTCATGTGACAAATTTTCATGTTCACATGTCATCTACTACAGTGTCGTATTGTTTAACAACGTACTAAAAAACACAGTGTTGGATACAGAGGCCTAGGAGGGCTGTTTACAATACACAGTCATCAGCAGCATTAATTTGCAAAAGGGACATTGAATGAATAATTTACAAAACATACATAGTACCTGGATAAAGATCACTTGGATATTCTGTAATGTTTTCAAAGAGGCACATTGATCCGTGAATCATTTTTATACAAAGTTATGGGGTACCAGGTTATATAGACCATCACAAGTGGGGAAATGTGGAGATCAAAGATTGTTGTACATCAGTGATGGTTTTATACAAGAACATAACCATTAAAGAGTAAATGCAAGCATACTGATAATGAACACACACACATACGCACACACATATAGTTTCATGATACCATGCCAACAACCACTTTGATGTCTTCCACATATATGTGGCTGTATCTGAAGGTTAACTAAGTAGTTAGAGTAATATTCACTTTAAAATACCATGACTTAGCTTCCCAACAGTAAAAATTATGAGACCTAATATAAATTTCTTATCAGTCCCAGAAGACATATGACTAAACTCCATTTAAAATTAGGTTTACCACAGGGCACAATGAGTTAGAAAAACTGCTTTGCACTTTCCAGTATGGAGGGCTCTGACCCAGGTAACTAATCATTTCCACCACACACACACACACACACACACACACACACACACACACACACACACACACACACACACACACACACACACACACACACACACACTGAGCTATACATAGAAGCATATACATGTTTACCTATACATGCGCACACATACATACATACATGTTATATACATACACACACACACACACACACACACATATAATATATATATATATATAAATATATATATATATATATATATATATATATACACATGCATATATAGTGTCATCATTTTCATGTTTATTACAAGTTCTTTGTTGGGATGATATGTGTTAGTATTATTTAACATGATTTTGAGTGGCTTTGAGGTCTAGGCTTTTATTTGATTACAAGATCTTTTCCTCAGTTTACATTTAATAATTGGCAGTGTGCTAATCCAGTGTTCAGGCTTGGACAGAGGTATTATTATTAATCATATATTTAACCTGCTATTTTCAAATGCTTATGTGAATGTTTACAAATCAGTTATTGGTGATGTAAGCTGGGGACCACAGTTAATGGCTAGGATTGGTTCCATTTTAAAGTTTCTTTGATAAATCATATGTTCAGTGTTATTCAAAAAATGGTGGGGGGAGAGAAGATAGAGATAGAGACAGGAAATTATTTGACAATAAATATGTAGCATGCCCATTCAATATGGAAAATTTTGGAACATAGACATTTAAGACTCCATGTAAGGAGCATTCCTCGTAACAAGATAGGTTTGACTGATATGTTAAATCTTGCTTTGTTTTATGTGTTGCTGAGTGCACGCTATTCACGTCCTGTGTTGCAACAGTATTCCTAATTGGTCTAGCTTTCTTTGCATTAGCTTATTCATGTGATGCATATAGGTAGGGGAACTGATGCCTTGGGTTGAGGCATGTAAAGGTGGGTGAAAATTCATTGAAAATTTACAGTGGGCCGGATTCACGAAGGCTTGCATGGAGTCTAAGAGTAGAGTAAGACTCCATGCAGCCAGCATGTCTGCCGAGCGATCCAGGAACAGCCGGTAGGGGCGTGCAACAGAGCTTCTAAAACAAGTCTTACACGGCCATGGCTTGGATATGCAAATTACCTCAAGTTGCTGGCGAAAGCTATGCAAATGAGGTAAATTTGCAATCCAGGAAACCCGAACCTGTCCGAGTAAGAGTAGTGTTATTTGTAGAAATGTACTCAGTTGACAACTGAGTACGGTTCTACAAATAGCAAAACGGAGCTGTGACAGCACCAAATAAATGATGCATCCAGTTGAGGAAGCATGCCATTGGCCAAATATACAGCCATTGGCAATGCTCACCGATGCAAAATAAAAATAAAAGTAATTTTTTTTTATCCTGATCGCCTATGTTTAAGCGTAGTGCAGCGCCACGCAAACGCGCTGCACTCTAAAAATCAGAAAACCAATAATTAAAATCTACAAATGTGGATCTTATTGTAATTCCTAATTTACAATGCAAGGGAATGGCAGGCCGAAGACAACATGGCTTCCGAGTAGAGGTTGCTAAGGGGGTAGCTCAGTCTAAGAGATGTAACCAAGCATTAGTAGGCAATCCTACGCAAATGAGAGTAAGGATAGTGAATCCCAAGTTTACATAGCAAATGAGCACAGTCAGTGGAGTGTAGGAGTAGGATAAGGGGAGTATCAGAGTAGAAGATAGGTGACATCATGAGGGGGGTATGTATGAAAGAAGTGAAGCTCATTGGAGCAGAGTGGCATGTGTTTGCTGTCAGTTACTTATCACTGGAAGAGGTGTGTCAACAGGTACCCTAGCTAATGTCAAGAAATTGAAGGTGTATGCCATGGATAGCACTAAAGTTTCTTGTAGAAGTGCTTGCAACGTATTTGTGCGCGGGTGTGCGCCTCTATATCCGAGTAAGTCTGTGTACACGCGTGTACGCCTGTGTGCACGTGTTTAAGCCGGAGTAAGCATGTGTATGGTTGTTTAAAGTTGTGTAAGTGTGTTTGCACTGGTGTGCATGCATTTTAGCAAGAATAAGCAAGTTTTAGTCCATGTAAGCATGTGTGCATGCGTGTGAGCTGGTGTGAGTGGGTTTGTGCTTGTGTGTGCGGCGCTGCCCCTCTGAGGAAACAGAAAGTGAAAAGGAAGCACAACATATAGTAGGAAGTTAACCAGTGAGTACTAGTAGAGCTAGCAGGTGAAAACAATCAGAATCAGGCAATTACACAGGCAGTACACTAGCCCAGCTCAGCACAGCACTTAAAACTCTGCAAACAACATTCCATTATGTTTCTCTCAGAGACACTGCAACACTGCAGTAAGCTAATAGAAGTGAAAACTGAATAAGCTTTACTGAGACAAAGAAATGTTAGGGGCTGCCATTGCTGTTATAAGGCGACATATGCAACATGCTGAGGGTGGTGACAATGTGAATGCTGCTGGACAACCTACAGTGAGGAGATGGAGAAGAGTGTACAGGCCCAGGGTAACCTATAAGGGGCTACATGAGCTGGAGATAGTGGAGCGCTATAGAGTGGACAGAGACCTCATGCAGCAAATTGTTGAGCTGTGCAGGCCACGCCTCACACACAGAACCAACAGAGGGGAACCCATTCCAGTGGAAACCAAGGTATGTGTTGGCCTAAGAATATTAGCAACAGGTACCTTCCAGAGACCAACTGGTGATATGATGGGGATATCACAGGCACCAGCATCCAGGGTACTGCACCAGTTCCTGGATGCCATGTCAGCACATGTCGGTGATCATGTATATTTCCCCAATTCCCGTGAGGTATTGGCCAGCAATATGCATCTCTTCCAGCAAATAGCAGAATACCCTGAGGTAGTGGGTGCAAAAGACTGCACGCACATACGCATCAAAGCACCAGCCGGTGAGCAGGGTAGGGTCTACTTTAACCACAAGGGCTTCCCCTCCATCAACTGCCAAGTTGTGTTTGATGCCCAGGGCATAATATTGAATGCGTGTGCTGGCTGCCCCTGGAAGCTACCATGATTCCCATATCTGGCATCTGACACAGCTGTACCAGACATTTGCCAATGGGGACATCCCTCATGGTGACATAGTGGGGGATGCTGGCTATGCACTGGAGCCGTGGCTGATGACACCCATCAGAAACGCACACACACCTGAACAGGAACGCCATAATGAGGCACACGCACAAACACAAAATGTAATCGAGCGTGAGTTTGGGCTGCTCAAGTCACAGTTCCGGTGCCTGGACACATCTGGTGGAGCCTTGCAGTACTCACCCACTACATGTACCCAAATTGTCATGGTATGTGCTATGCTACATAATATGATCCTGAGAAAACAGCTGCAGCAGGACCAGCATAGGCCTGGGCCAAACAGCCCCCCACCATTGCCAAGGCCATCATAGGCAGAGCGTGACTCAGAGGAGGAATAACCTGAGCCTGCCCCAGTAGGCAGAAGGAGGCATGCCCAGTATGCTTTGGCCTTGGCAAAGAGGCAATGCATAGCACATACACTGGCTCAGTCAGAACCCTGGAAATGATACCTCTCTCTGACTCGCACATATAGTAAAAGGGATGCCTAACTTGACACTACCTGTTTTCAAACATGTATAGGGAGTATGTGCATCTGACATAGGCAGCCCTGCAGCACCACCTGAGGCATGATTGCCATGTGTTAAGCAATATAAAGCAGTGCTAAACAGCTTTTACCACCATTTAGTATATGTAAACAAAATTGCACACACCAACTAGCACGACTGTGGTCAATGTTGAGGAATATTGGGCAACGTTCAGCAATGTTAGTTAATGGTGAGCAATGTTGGACAAGCTTGGTCTAAGTTGAGCATTGCTGAACAAAAGCCAATATGCTCATATTTGCTCTACTGGCCCTTAAGCAGTCTGGTCTGCTCAGTATGAAAATATAAAGCAGTGACAGGCTTCGAACCCAGGTTACTGTACACTATAGTTATAGTACTGAACCATTAAACCATGACAGTAGCTCGGTTGTCAGCTTGTATGAAGAAATGTTGATAAGCCTATGCAAAGTATCTCATGGAAACCCTGCAGGTACAGCATAACCCCAGTCAAGTTATGATACAAAGGTGAGCCCTGCAGTAAGAATAGAACCTGATTTTCAACACACATATAGTATAAATCTTAATATTGGTCATATTCACACAAATGTAGTGGACCTCAGACAGCAACATACTGAAAGGACACACTGGGCATGTTCACACACTTGAATAAATGAGACAACTCTCAGGCAACAAAACACTGAAATGCCGAACTGGGTATGCTCACACACTTAGGCTATGTCTGAGTACAGCAGTGGGCCACACATATCTGGCAGTTGCATGTGTTAACCCAGGAACCTCTCACTATTCAGCAAGCCACCCTGTGCACACAGTTATATGACAACAGACACATATATAATATAGTGGAACCCTGTCATACTCAAATATGTTCTACAGATACTTAGGTTGTTCATAGAAAGTGGGAAAGCAAAGAAGATAAAAAACCTGCAATCAGTATCATCAATAAACAATGTGCATCCCGAACATTATCATAGGTTTAGAGGTTGATACTAGGCTATCTGCCCTATGGCATGTATAAGCCTAGCCAGAGTGTGTTTGGCTTTCACAACCCTGTTAGATTAGTACACTGTACCTGTGAATAGTAGGTCACACAAGATATCCCATTTATGTTTAGTCTATTGTGCCTCTGTCTAGCAGGGACTTAGAAGATATCCCAGGGGTAAACATACGATCACCCATCCACTTGTCAAAATGTCTCCTGTAGGTGGTCAGTGGGGGGGCTCTGCCTATGTGGGACTGGGATTTCATTCCAGAGTGAGTGGAGCCTCTGGGATAAGAATCTGTCCCTCCAGCATGTCCTATTAACATCTGTGCTGAGGTTTACATCCCTGGAGTGTGTAGCTCCAAGGGATTCGGATATCCTGAGGTGGAGCATGTCCACTAATTCTGGGTTGGACATGGCTTTAAACAACAGGCACAGATCACATCCGAGTAGGCGGTAAGCGACTGAGTATAGCTGGAGTTACTTTATCTGAACTGAGCAGGGCAGCTGTGTGAGTCCCTAGATTTACTTGTTGAGGTACTTTTGTGGCCATTACAGTTGCTGCAGGTGTCGGGTAAGGTACATCCCAAATGGGGCATTGTATTCAAGCATGGTCTTGATGAGTATAGGGGCACAATGACCTCACTTGATCTAGATGTGAAACCTTATGGGATAAGGTTGGCTATATAGAAGGTCTGTCTAACCACTTTGGCAACGTGATTGTCAAAGGCGAGAGTGCTAACAACTCGTGTCCCCAAATCCCTAACAACTCCTACCATACGTAATGGATTACTACCTATGTGGTAATGTGTGGGCACATTGTTATTCCCAAAGGGGATGACTAGGCATCTAATGGAATTTAGCTGTAGGCCATGGCTCTGGCACCAGTCATCCATCTCTGTGAGACACTGTTTGAGGATGCTTGTGCCAGCTGGAGAGTTGATTATGGCACCCAGTTTGCAGTCATCTGCGAACATGGTCAGCCATATTCCTCCTGTGATAGCCTGTACATCAGAGAAATATATACTGAACAAGAGAGGTCCCAGGACTGAGCCTTGTGGGATACCACGTGTAACTGGTGTATAGTCAGACATGGCACCTGCAATACTGACCATGTGGGTGTTATCCCTGATCCATTTAGCAATCCATCTTGTGACATATGTGTCGATATCGAAGCTGGTGAGCCTATGTATAATGGCCGAGTGGGGTATTGTGTTGAAGGATTTAGCGAGGTCCAGGTAGGCTGTGTGGACAACATTCCCTACGTCTATGGACCTGGTAACTATTCAAAGAAGTCGAACAGGTTCAAGAGGTAAGATCTGCCCACAACAAAGTTGAAATGTTTAGGATCCAGTGTCTGTAGGTTCCTGATGTCTATGTGTATGAGTTCCATGACAATATGCTCCATAGCTTCGCAGAACAGGCTATTTAGGCTTATAGGGCGATATTGTCCGGGGTCCGTTGTGGCACCACCTCTGTGGAGCGGGACCACTGTTGCTGTACGCCATTCCTTGGGTACATATCCTGTAGTAACTCTGATATTGAGCAGTGACTTAATGTGAGGGTTACGTTCATCATGAAGCTCATGTAAGATGCAGGCCGGGACACCATCTGGTACCATTGATGCTGTGTTGTCTGCTTTGGAGAGGGCAGCACTCACCTGTTCATTTGTGATGTCAGGGAGGCTACACTCTGTTGGGATGGACAGTTGCTCTTTAGGGAGGATGGGGGGGAGACATTTGCACTGAACCTGTTTGCCAGGATGTTGGCAATGTCTGTGGGTTCAGGGTATGTTTAATCAGTATGCAGTAACTCACAGCATATCTGTTAGTTTCCACCCAGGTTCCTGACATAACTAAAGAAGGCCTTGTGATTGTCCTAAGTGTCTGGTGCAATTTTCTGTTACAAGCAGGCCTTAGATGAATTCATGAGTGATCGTAGCTTTTTGCTAGTACTGATCAGAGATGCCTTCCCTTTCTGGGATTGTGCTCTATCATGTAGTAACCTCCTCCGTTCGTTGTATAGCTTATTAATGGCCGGGATCCACCAGACAGGTCCCCTGCCTTTGGAGGAGTGAGTCTTGTTGTTATTTGGGATAGCACGATCCATGCATTCCAGTAGGTGTCCATAGAATGCATTTGTAAAGGATTCAGCGGTCTGAGCCGTATTTACCACTGTCCCAGGGTCTTTGAAGGATACCACCTTGGTTTGGAGAAGTGTGACATTTGCTTTTGAGAAGTTCTTCACCGAGATTACCTAGGATGGGGTTGGGGATGGGATATGAATGTCCAGTGAGATAAATGTATGGTCTGACCTTACCAATGAGGGGTATACCTCTGGTGTGGAACATAGAGTCCCCATGTTGGTGATGATCAGGTCCAATATGTTTTCCCCCTCTTGTGGGTGTGGTGACCAGTTGTGCCATAGCATTTGAGTTTAGAAATACTAGCAACTGTTGGGGGAGGGTGCTGGGGCTTGAGTAGTATTCCCAGTCAATGTTTGGGTATTTGAAGTCACCCAATATAATGGTGTTTGGGGAGACCTTCATATTCTCCAGTGTTCCCAGGAAAGCCGAGTGGGGTTCCTGAGTTTGGGAGGGTGGTCTGTAGCAGGCTACAAACTGAAAGGCAGTTTTGCCCCACTGTTAGTTGCACATGTATGGTCTCCGATGCTTTGTGCAGTGCTACTAACCTGGAGGTGTGTGTATCTGTGATGTATATGGATACTCCCCCTATTTTTGTTGGCCGGTCCGAGTCTTGTGGCCCAAAAGCATGGTATGAAGTATAACCTGGTAGTGCTGGTGTGCTTTTGGGAGCCTGAACCAGGTGTCTGTTACTGCACAGATATCGACATTCCCCATACTAACGTCTATGGAGGTGGGTTTGTCTTTTGAGCCTCACTTAAAAAAGGCACTATGGGGGAGGCAAGAGCCATAGCCAGTATTCGAAAGTCCAGGGGTGACAGGTGCAGGCTGTCCATAGCGAAGCTACGTGGCATGTCGAGCATGTCATCCCAGGTTGACAGACACTGGATCCCCTTTGAATGACACCAATGTTAGCCAACTTTTAAAAGTGATCAGTTTGTCTGTATACTGTGACATCAGTCTTGGTGAGGGTAAGATGCTACACAAGGTCAGGGTCATACTGGCCTGGGCAACATGATCAGAGAGCTCCTCTATGTCTGTTGTCATGTAGTCCAGGGAGGAACGTCAGAGGTTATTCGCACCAGCATGGGCAATGATGGAGCCATTTCTGTACTTGATTTGGAGTGACCTGAGTGCATGTGTTATGTGGCGGATCCTGGCACCTGACAGACAGCTCAAAGTGACCATCTCCTTGTTCAGCTTGGTGAGTGGGATGTCAGTGTGTCTGGCAATAAGTGTCACCTATTACAAGTGTATTAGGTGTGTTGTTTAGCCCTAAGGGCAGTGACTGTGCGGCACACTGACTTTGTAAACTATGTGATATGTGGGTATTGTTGTGGGGTAGCAGTTGTTTGTATGTCTGATTTGGAGGTCTCTGCTGCTTAGGCAGAGTTTATTTAGAGCCTAGGAGTATGTTTTTGTGTGGTAATGTAGTTTGACTGCTGTCGCTATAGGTCTATGTGAGATTGGATTTGTGGTGTGTGTGGTTACCTTCACCACCTGATAGACTGTGCCAGTCATGGGTTGAGAGAGCTGAGCCTCCTGTATGTCTATATAGTTGCATCTCTCACATATATCTGAGTTTGTTGGGAGGAGGAGAGGGTTGTCTGTGTACATAAGGCAGTTGTAACATTGTGTCCAAATTCCAATATTCACCAGCTGGACTGGAGAGTACACACGAAACCGACCTTTGGACATGCCAAGATATTATGATGACATACTCTGTTGACTGATCACAAAGGATCAGTAGGGTATTAAGTGTGTAAAAGAGTATAACAGGGGTTTAGTGCTCAGGTTTGTTGGTGTTTTGGAAAGATTATCTGTGAAGGAGTCCAGACTGAACCATAACACCTCCTTCAGCTATGTCATAAATAGCAATCTACACTCATAAATGTTCTGAGTCAGGGCCAACTGTACCTGACTGATAATGCCGACATCCTGTCAGACAGGCCCATATATACATACCCAACTTCCACTGACAAAAGGCCCTATCATCATACCAGGAGATATCACATGTAGAATGGGTAAACAGCTCCCCCCAAAGCGGAAAGCATGGCATCAATTGGATTACATTGTTTCCCTATATGTGTCATGAGTGAACTACAGAACAAACAGACCTTGCACCTGAACAGTCTGTTGAGCCTCACCCTCTCTACAGGATCTGAAACTGTTGATTGTGTTACAGCAACATATGGCACTCCCCACAAGTGTTGGTACACAACAGACCATGGGAAGTATAGTCCAATAAGCCTATGAAGTCTGATCTGCAAGGCCATGGAGTCCATCCTGATTGAAGTCATAAACAGAGCTATTGGAAGCCGACAAACACACAACCCTACCAACTGTGGTATGTTCATGGGCAGATCATGGTTCCCAAACCTGCTAGACTGTTTGCAAGGCAGCCACCCAGGACATACATCACTGAATGGAGCTACACACGTCCCACATAGACTTTGAATAGCCCCTTATCAACATCCCAGACACATATCGTATTCACAAAATCAACAATCTGTGCAGAAATATGTATTGTCATAGGAAGGAATGGTAATTTGTCCACAGATAGATCACACAAGCTAAGAATTGTGGGGTCCTGTTCAAGCTGCTATCACCTGCTGACCCACATGGTTCATTCCTGAGATTGTATAAAACAAAGTGTACACACATTACCATGACCACTCTGATGATGTCAGTATCATACAACTATAGCAGGAGAAAGAAACCCACCCAGTACAGCATATAGCATGTCATGTTAATGCATATTTTGCTGGTATCATAACCATAGCTAGGTAGGGGTTCCAATCCTGCAATTGCTGATAGGGTGTATGTGTGTGATTTCCTTTGAGAGGAGTGCCCTTTCTGGAGACTGGGAAAACACATTAAAAGAGGTACATTCCTCTTTGGAAAGTCTGATGATGTCAGCATCCTACAAATATAACAGAAGAAAAGAAACCATCCAGTAAAGCATATAGCGTGTTGTGTTAATGCTTATCACTCTAGTATCATAGCATCGTTAAGTAGGGGGTTGAATCTTGCAATTGCTGACTGTGTATGTGTGCAATTTCCTTTAAGAGGAGTGCCCTTTTTGGAGACTGGGAAAACACATTAAAAGAGGTACATTCCTCTTTGGAAAGTCTGATGATGTCAGCATCCTACAAATAGAGAAGGAGAAAAGAAACCACCCAATAAAGTATATAGTGTGTTGTGTTAATGTGTATCTCTCTAGTATCATAACATCGTTAGGGAGGGGCTTGAATCTTGCAATTGCTGACTGTGTATGTGTACAATTTCCTTTAAGAGGAGTGTCCTTTTTGGAGACTGGGAAAACACATTAAAAGAGGTGCATTCCTCTTTGGAAAGTCTGATGATGTCAGCATCCTACAAATATAGCAGGAGAAAAGAAACCACCCAGTAAAGTATATAGTGTGTTGTGTTAATGCATATCTGTCTAGTATCATAACATCATTAGGTAGGGGTTTGAATCTTGCAATTGCTGACTGTGTATGTGTGCAATTTCCTTTAAGAGGAGTGCCCTTTTTGGAGACTGGGAAAACACATTAAAAGAGGTACATTCCTCTTTGGAAAGTCTGATGATGTCAGCATCCTACAAATATAGCAGGAGGAAAAAAAACACCCAGCAACGCATATAGCGTGTTGTGTTAATGGGTATCTCTCTAGTATCATAACATAGCTAGGTAGGGGTTTGAATCTTGTAATTGCTGACTGTGGGTGTGTGATTTCCTTTGAGAAGAGTGCCCTTTTTGGAGACTGGGAAAACACATTAAAAGAGGTACATTCCTCTTTGGAAAGTCTGATTAAATCAGCATCCTACAAATATAGCAGGAGAAAAGAACCCACTCAGTAAAGCATATAGTGTGTCATGTTAATGCGTGTTTCTCTTGTGTTATAACATAGTTAGGTAGGGGTTTGAATCCTGCAATTGCTGAGTGTGGGTGGGAGTATGTCTGTGTGACCTCCTTTGAGAAGAATGCCCATTTTGGAGAATAGGAAAACACTTTAAAAGAGGTGTATTCCTCTTTGGCAAGTCTGATGATGTCAGCATCCTACAAATATAGCAGTGGAAACAAATACCCAGTAAAGCATACAGCGTGTTATGTTCATGCGTCTGTCTCTAGTGTCATAACATAAGTAAGGTTTGAATCCTGAAATTGCTGAGTGTTTGTCTGTATGACACTGTTGGTCAATGCAGTGTGGCTTTTGCTTTTACTATGGTATAACATACCAGGATTAAAACAGTATGTGCTTTGCACACATCAGGTATCTGTTTGGCAAATAAATATATGTACATGTGACCTCAATTAGTACATAGGTGTGAAGCCTGCATACTACATGAACACATTTGTTACCTTTGACAGATTGTGCCACTGCTTCTCAGATCGCAGGTCACATATGTATGTATGTGACAAGGCCGGCCACTGTAGTGATCTGTGGCCAAGGTCATCTGTCTCACACATACCCATGACAGTTACTATAAACTAGTGTGAGCGAGGGTATATGCCTGGGGTATATGTCAGACATGTTCATACACAACAAAGTCTGGCAATAATGGACAGTCATTATAGGTGTACAACAGCCTTGTGGATATGCATACAGGGCCTTGTGGATATGAATACAGGCCCCTAATTTCTTATGTGATACACCGAGAGACTCCACAAAACCTTTGGATATGTGGATACCAAAGGACAGATGACATAACACTTGGCTGTATGTACACATTGGTACCTGACATACATGTTGGGGGCTACCACCTATGTGGTACTGTCGAGATAGTATGTATAGTAAATGTGGATGACTATGCTATAGTTGGCTTAGAGCTATACAGAATGTGTTGGACAACAGGTATCTGTCTGTATGATACCCTTGTATAGGATGTGTGTCCCATCCAGAGAATGCATTGTAGGCCAATGCATGCATTTCCAGATGTGGATGGACATATCCCTAGTGTGTTTGCATGTACCTAAGAGGGTTATACACCAAACAGGTGTGGTCCCAGGAAAGGGTGGTGGTCAATACCGCTGGTTACTGTTATAGTATTGTACCGGAAGGATCCAACTGTTACTGGGTTCCCTACATCTGTGTGTCAGTTGTCAGGACATCATCTAATGATTGGTTATAGTCAGGCTGTTGAGGTTGTGTATACTACCAGAATGCAAAACATTGACAGATAGTAAAAGTATCACCCACAGCATAGTGTCAAACCATGTCATACACACATGTGTACCCATGTTAGAACATATCTGTAGTAGAATGTATACTGGCTACCGAGAGATACTATGAGATGTTAACACTGTGTAATACAGGGTATGTCACACGTCCCATGTGTCCACTATGCACGTACATGCAGACAGCGCACCCCCACCATGTTCACAGATGTACACCTGCTAATCTGTACTGCACACATCACACACATACTGTCCACTCACTAACACATGCTGGCAACACTATACACTTCAGCCAAGTGGCACATGGGCGGACAATAAATACTCAGACTTAACACTGGTGTAAATCATACTACATTGACAATCATAGCTTTGATGCATCATGCCTGCTCAGATATACCTACAAGGATATCATTACACTTTCCTGTTGACAACATGCTAACATTGCTACACTGCTATAATCTCACCCTGTGCATCAGCACCATGTTAGCCTGTTCCTGCATCAATGTTACAGATGACAGGAGGTGGCACAGGTTTCATCATATGCACAGGGTGTGTTGTTGGTTTGCCAGAGCCCGACATTGACCCATCCAATCGACATGTGTGTGTGTGTGTGTGTGTGTGTGTGTGTGTGTGTGTGTGTGTGTGTGTGTGTGTGTGTGGTACAACAGTACAGCATGGGCCAATGTTGATGTAATGTGTGTGTGTATGTGTGAGCCCTAGGTGTTTGGTTTATGTGTGTGTGTGTCTGCATACACAGAGCTCCACCATGTGGCTGCCATATACGGGAGTTTGTGGGGCAGCCACAGACTGTACCTGTCAGGCTGTACAGATCATTGCCTCTGGGCACGGACACAGTACCCTTGCCTGGCAGAGGTGCTACGGACAGTATCGGGTGCCAAGCCTGACTGGGTACTATCATCAGAGGCAGAGGTATGCTGACTGGACCCATGTCCCTGCTGGGACTGGCCAGAGCCACGTGCACGTGGTCTACTAGGACGGTCAATCGACAGGCCAGCCCCAGCACTGCTGGGGCTGGTACTGCCACTACAGGAGTGGCTGTGATCTGTGGGTCATCCACGATGACTACCAGCCGTTGATGTTGCTGGCATACATCCGCGTCAACATCTCAACCATCCCACATGGTCCTGGCTCATGGAAAACACATTGTGGAGGGCATCTATTGTCTCCCCCCAACGTCTGTCAATGACCTCTGTGTAATTACGGATGGCACCGGCAAGGTCACGGATACTGTTATTGATAGTGGTGTAATGGGCCCTCTCCACCCTTAGTCCCTGTCTGGTGTACTGTTCCATACGTGCCTGTGCCTGCATTACAGCCCAGAACATACTTGAGGTTGTAAGACCTGTGGGAGCACGTCTGCCAGGGGCATTACAACCAGCGGTGCTCCCACGAGAACCCTTGGACATCTGCCTATGTGGTACCATTCCAGGAATCTGGGTATGGCTGCTGTAAGGGGATGCATGTGCCATGGATACCACACTATCCTAGTCAATGCCAACTGTATGCTGTCCCTCGGCTAAGGCCATTGGTGATGAGGGATGTATTGGCAGTATGAGTGTGCGCATAGATGGGGTGGAAAGCTGTGTACTGTCGATTGCCAGACCAACAACAGACCCTGTCAAACCTGCCTGTGCCACAATACATGTATCATCATCTCCTCTATTTGTGGCAGTGACTTCAGGTTCCCTGCTGCATTCAGCCAACCCAACCTCAGCACCTGTGAGAGGAAGACAGGAAACACACTTTACAATCTGTACATGATGTTATCACACATGCACACATGCACATATGCACACAAATACACTCCTCCCTACAGCAGATACGCACACACACCAGCAATCCAACACATACTCAATAGTGGTTTAAGATGGGTGACAGTATCACAAGGCAAACAGTCACCTCACATGTGTCAGCATGCAGAATATGTGTTGCTCAAGACCATGAAGTGCGAGTGTAGACAGCCCTAGTTAATAACAGTATACATGCCTTTGATGCATGTGTGTAGTTGTTCAGTGATTGGCTACACTCTGGAGCACAATGTGTACAAGGACACAACATTGCTGTGCAAGTATTATCAGCTCTGCAATGTCCTGTGCACCATCACTCACAGGTATACATACCATGGCTGCATGTGTTATCTGTGTGTCACATAGATTTCCATGTCTGATTACAGTGTCTGTGTCTGTAGCAGATAATAGTGGGCACAGGTGTAGCACATGCATGCTATGTACACACACGGGATGAGTGGTGCATGTATACATGATGGAATACCAATGCTCAACATGGCCATTGTACAGTGATTATGGTGAGTGTGGGACATATTGCAGATATGTCGGTGCCTGCCATGACATGGCATGCTACACTACTGCAACATTAAACACCACACATACCCAATGTGTGTCAAGTGACCTATACACCCAATAGCATTCCAGGATATATATGTGTCACTTTGTACAGATGGCGACTGCTATGCATATTGTGTATAGTTGCATATGTTTGCACACACACAACATGCTATGCATATTGTTTATAGGTGCATATGTTTGCACACACACAACATTGAGGTGCAAAGCAATGACTGCTATGTGTAGTACTGTGGTCACTGTAACTGGATGGGGTGTAGTACCATGAGCCATCATCATCATCATGCATCATGTGGTCACTCAAGGCTACTAATGTGTGACAGACCACCTTCTAGCATGCTGTACCTGAACTGCAGTGCCGTGGCTACATTCACAATTACACAGCCACTTTGTACATAGGTGTGTGAGGTGCCCAATAGGGAGCATTGCCTAACATGTCTGTGTTATGTGTTGAAGAGTGTTGCACAGCCCCATGATAGGTCTCTACCCCTCAGGTATATCACGTGTGCTGTGTGGATGACATGTGGGATACTGAAGTGTGACCTTAAAGTGGGTGTGTGGTTACGCCATAAGTAGCATGTTGAGGTGTACTGTGTATGACAAACGTGTTATGTTGTGTACAGCTGTATCAACTATCCCTATCCAATGTGCAGTACGGTGTTGCCACAAGTGTGTCTGATGCTCTCTGTATTGCATGTGATTGAGGCAGCTACTGACATTACTGAGATGTGCAACGTCTTACAGCAAACATGCACAGAATGCATTATGCGTAGGTGTGTTACATGTACATGGCCTACACCTCACCTATGACATGCACATTTCATTACCAATATTGAAGTTATAACACACTCACCAGCATGGATCGTCTGCCCTGCTGTAACACCAGAGGGACTTACAAGAATATGAGACAGTTCGTCAGTGGCCACAACTTTGGCATTGCTACTGTGGGTTTGCTAAACTACAGTAGAACAACAATCGACAGTCACAGGTGTACAGATAATATTCCAAATATTAGTATTGCACAACACTAGGCAGCACAACTGCTAAACACACGGGACACATCTCACATATGCATAATCTAACAATACAGGTAACTGTAGTCTACAGATAGGGCATGTTACCTGCATGCTCCATGTCAACATGCTGGGTGGCTCCGGCCTCCATGATGACACATGTCTGTGGCAGTTGCTGTTGTTGGCCAGGAGCCACCATGCTTAGGAGCAGCTCCTCCACTCTGGTGAGGGGGGGTGAATGGCCACCCCACCACCTGTGGCAAGCTGTTGTCTATGGATATCAGACACATGCCACTGGACATGTCTAATTAAATCACTGTAGTGATGGCATACCTGCTCATATGTCCAGTTATGCATGCCTATGTCATTTACCCGATGAACAAGATCTTGCCACAGTGCAGTCTGCTCATGCTGGTGCTGGCTGCTTCTGGAAAACAGCAGGGAGTAGTGCTGCACCAGGTTGTGGTGGATTTCCTGTTCCTCCACTGCTGTGTAACAGGGATTACGTTGGTGGGCCATCAGCCTGAAAGAGAAATGAACAATATGTGTGAGCGAGTCCTGTGGTACACTTTACACCCTTAACTACAGATATCACTTAACTGCCATATATAGCATCCGTTTGTCTGTCAGAGGATACACACGTTCAATACCACATATTGGTGCTCAGGCCACAACTGACTGACAGTGCCTGGCACACTTTATATATCAAACCACTGTACAACAGTACCCGGCACACTGTTTGTGACACAATGCACAACCTTGCCACAGGGGTATATATCACGCTAATGCACGAAGAAAGATGTCATCCATTGCAATGAATGTAAAGTACAGTTACAGTAGTACCAGTAAACCACCCTAGTTGTTGATGCCATACCCCTGCCTAACATATGTGCACAGCTGTTAATATAAGTGGCATACTGCTGTAACAGAGTATATATGTTGCTAGATACACACGTATACTCTGTAACACACATATGATTGCGGGCATGGTACAGGCATAATTACACACACATCAGACAAACATACAACACACCAATGTATGCCAATCCAGATGGCCTTTACCTGTATACCATACAGTACTGTGTGCCACTACTTACAAAACCTTATGCCTGAGGTATGTAATCTGTGCAGACTACAGGAAACACACAAGACAGTGTTTCCAAACAATGTGAATATACACCATACTGTGCTGTTTAGGCCTACAGCTTCAGGTAATACTACAGTTCATATGGGAGTTGAATTCACCAGCAGTACCACTCACTAAGCATACATGTATTGCTTTAGCCTACAATGGGACACTGCAGTCGTCAACAAGGAACTACGTCACAATGTATGCCATACTACTATGTCTGCCTAGCAATAACATACACATCTTTTGCTGGCCTCACAGCTAGGACACAAACTACCATGTCAAATACAAATTCACACTAAGCTATCACACCTTTACAGACCTTGCACACATTCAGCGTTACACTCATTCAACCTCACATAGCAGGTATTGCATTGAGTACATGTGTGTGTGCATCGTGTCATAGGTAGGTAATACGCTAATTGGCCATAGGGCCTAGAGCAGCCTAGCCATATGCTACCCTGGCCTTTGACACACATGTAATTTGATTTCACTTGCCCCTGTCAACCAGAACCACAGAGGTGATTCACGGGGTGTATTACCTATCTCCCAAACAATCATCAGGGGTATTTCTGACAACTGCTAATGAGGAGCCTTGTTTGCTATTGCTAGGTGGTTTATTCCAGAGTATGGCATATCTCTGAGATAGGAACCTATCCCTCCAGCATGTGCTGTTTAGTGAGCTGATGAGGTTTAGGGCCCTAGAGCATGTAGCTTGGAGGGATTGTGATATGTTGACATGGTGGTTGTCAAACAGCTATGGGTGTGACATACCTCTGTATGTCTGGCTGAGGTCAACTCTGTGTGGGCGGTATGCAACACAGTCTAGCTGTGGTTTTGTGAGTCAATCTGCATAGGGCATCCATTTGAGGCCAGTATTACTCTTTGTGAGGTATGTCTGTGTCCTTTCCACTTGCTGTAGTTGTCATGTGAGGTATATACCACACGGGGCATTGTGATGAGTAGAGGGGAACACTGACCTATATTTCCCTAGATGAGACACCTGTTGTGATGACACGTACCACATAGACAGATTACAAGACTAGTGTGGCACTGTGATTATCAAAGGGGAGGCTACTGTCCACCTGTGTCCCATGTTCCCTTATCAAACCTTCAGTGTTATGTAGGTTTCCATCTATGTGGTAGTTAATGGGTACAGTGTTTTGGAAAGGAGGGATGGCACTGCAGTATCGGCACTGGTCTTCAGTCCATGCCTTGGTCACCACGCACCTGTTGTGGTACATATGACCCCATGTCTCTCTCTCTCTTTATATATATATATATATATATATATATATATATATATATATATATATATATATATATATATATATATATATATACACATACACCTAAACATCCGTTGCTGTACATATAGATGTACATATAGGCACATGTACAGTCCACCTTTCATGGTGGGGATATCTATTATGCGACAGTTGTGAGATATAAAGTTATGTAATAATATTGCACAGTGTTGTGCAGAATGCATTTTGGTGTCCTCAGCCAATGTAGCTTTAGCAGGCCTCACTGGCTGTAACACAGCAGATCTGACAAATCAGTCCCTCAGTGTTTAACCACCACATGACATATACCAGCAATGCATGCTGTTTTCTATGCCACACACTACAACCTACATAGATATATGCACATAACAACCTTCAACAACATATATATGTCCACCCTTCACTAACAGTTGCAGTATGTCCCTTACCCTATGCACATGTGCAGATACATATAGATACATACTGCTGCCACATATGGATGATTCACAGTGTGTAGAGTACTCTTCAAGAACATCTACTACATGCCAGCAAATAAATATGAATTACATACCTTACCTTTGTATTTCTCTGCACCGTCTGTTGTTAGTGTTTTTTTTTTTTTTTGGTTGTTTTTTTGTTTGGGATTTCTCTGTCTGTATCTGTTTCTGTCTCTTTTGTCTGTGTCTCTGTCTGTGTCTCTGTCTCTCTCTCTCACTCTTGCTCTCGCTCTCTATCTCTCTGTTCCTACAATGATATTATTGCATGTGTGGTCAGCAGGTACAGCCTGCTTTTATAGGTATCTGCACATGTGCATGTGACAGCCTCTGCACCAATTGGTGCCCACCATTAAGTAATTGCATGCAGCCTGTTGTGTGGTAATTGCAGTACTCACTGTTATTGCAGCCCACTGCTATAAAATGCTAGGTTAGGTAGGCATAGCCCTTTCAGCTTTCCAAGGTGAGGCCTATGCTTGTTTGCTCTGGACACCGTTGTGTCAGTCAGAAGGTTGGTATATGTCTCGTATCTGTAGCTAGGGTTGTAGCCAGTGATATGCATGTTGTACTCAAACCTGAATGTTGCTGCTTCCAGTACAGACTTCTCAGTGTAGACTTTTACTCACCCCTCCAAATGCTAACACAGGATACATGGGAGTATGTACTTTCTTTTTGAATTAGACAATTAACTGCCATACAAATGTAGTTATTGCAATGTATTCCTCTGGCACATGCACTGCTTGTGTACTGCTATACTGTAATTATTAAGTTACTCACTTCTGAACAGTTCGTGGTTTGTTTGTGTTGACATTAGCACAGGCTGCTCAAGACAACTGGACATATTTCAGTACTGAGTATGCCTACCTACACCCTTGGTTTTGCCTGAATACACAGGTATGTCGTACTTTTGGGTAGGGGTGCAGAACTGCAAAGAGCATTATTTATTATTGTGTGATGTTTATCCTGCTGAACATACAGGGTTGCTGTGTACCTGTTAGTCTATCAAGGCAAGTAGTCTCTATGCGTAGCTCCCACCTGTGGACATATCCAGATGGTAGCCAGAGGTTAGCCTATTATTCTTTGTCTGTGCACCACACCAGTCTTTTCAGCACTGGAACAATGGCATTGTCACAGTTGGTTGCTAGCAGTACATGGCTACATCCTGTGATATTTCTCTGTTGTGCTCCTACATAAGGGCATGCTTGTGGAACTCCTTCCAAAGCTATTTGCAGAGTGTGTAACAGCGGAAATACTGATATGCCTTTGTGTTTCTGCCTCTGCCAGGCCTCAGATACTCTCAGGTATATATTTGAACAGCCTCAGGGAAAGGTACATATAAGTGAGATACACCTGTAATATATTACAAACATATTTCAGTTGAGATTTCTTGGGAATCGGAGCATATGTTTTACTACACCTTTTCTGATGTGCAAGCAGTGTCTATTCTCACTTATTGACATTATTCATTAAGTGTGATTCCCCACTTTTCTGCCTAATGTTAGTACTTTTCAGAGTGATTCAGAGGGGCACAGCTAACATTTGTTTACGAATCAGGGACATCCCTGTAAAGCAGTCACAGTTCAGAAGTCTGGCCTCTGCCCTATTCAACTATGCCAGTGTTTATCCTGGTCTGATACTGTGTGGGGTTTGTAAGGTGCTACTGTAACATTATTCCCTGCTAGAATGGCTGGTTCTCTTTTCACAGTCATGTCATGCAATTCCACAACAACTGCTGGTAAAGACCCACAGAACAGGATTTGTGTTATGCCATTCCTATTTTCCCTTTACATTACCTCATTGTAATGCATGATATATTTATTTCAGCACCAAGTGATTATATATCTGCTGTGGCTTAGTGGTACTTTATGCAGTCTAGAGTGTCCAAGGTCTGGGGTTTGAGACTGACAGAGGTGATTTATTTTGCTGCTGAGCAGAACAAGGGCCCTGACATAGAGTGACTAAGGCACTTTTAAGCAGTTTTAAGCAGGTTTGCGTGATGCTTAGTGATGCTTAGCTAAGCTCACACATACGCACACTCACTTAAAGCCTGCTTACTACTGCTTAAAAGTGCTTACTCCTGCTAACCCCCGCGGTAATTTCTTTGAAAGAAAAGAAAATGGGGAGATAGGAAAGTGGTGAAAAAGGGGGCACAAAGAGGAAAAGACAGTAGGAAAACAAGCTCGGGATGTGCAGGACAGGTGTAGGGAAGGTCCATAGCTGCCCATTTCGTTACCAGCAACAGCTGTGCATATGCAATAAATTTGGAGTGACATTTGAAACCTTCCACCCCTGGGAGAGGGGTGAGGACCACAAAGTATGTTGTTCTGCTAATTATAATTATCAGTTTACATGTCCAGCGGACATGTGTGCGAAATGGGCAGCTATGTAGGGGGCATAATTTTTTTGTGGGTACAGATTGTTCTTTTTTTTTTTTTTTTTTTTTTTCAGGTGAGAGTGGAAAGTGAGGTAGAGGAAGTTGGTATGTTTGGGGAGGTAGGTTGGGGAGGTAAACAGACAAGACAAACAAGACACATACAGGGGCGGTGTATGACACATGGGGTGGGTGAACACAATTGACAGGGACGGATGTTTGGAAATCGCAAGGCCATGAGCTCACTGATGGTAACAGTGGAACTGAGATCCCCACCCATGGGCAGTCACCACTGCACCTTCACAGCCCCGAGGGTGGCTGTGCTGGGGGCTGCGTAGGACAGGCAGGCTCACCCATGAGATGTGCCACTCTCGTCTCAAGCTGGCGTAGGGGATCAGCGACTGAACACTGGATCTCCCTACACACCACAACCCGGCCCCTTTGAAGGGTGAAAGGTGGCCATTCTGCACCCACGCTTGCACGGGGGAATGAGCCCCATCCCCTGCAGTGCTTCCACCCGAAGGTGGCACAGGACCAACAGAGGAGGGGAGCCCGGGCTGGGCACCGGACCTGCTGGTGCCAGGTGCACTCGCCAGCTGAGGAGGGACAGGTGGGTCTGCTGGGACTGGCCTTCCCATACGTTCTGTGATTAGGGGTGTTTAATTACAACATAAACAACAGCATTCCAAATTAGTTGTAACAGCATGCAGTAATATTCCCATTAACCCAACACACCAAGGTTCCAACAGTTAAACAGCAAGCATAACACATGCATATATTGAATGACAGTGGACATTCCAACAGCATGCAGAGATGATTGGTAGCAACAGGCTACCATGATTGTGGTGTTTGAACAGGGCACATGCATCAAAGTGAATGCAGATATTTATAGAACAATAGGACATATGTCCCAACAAATGTTTGTGATTACACATACCCACTGAGGTGTGGAATTGCATGGTTTATGCACATACAGTAGGGTGTAGAAAGAAACATCAATTAACATCTTATAAGTACATTTAGTCTACACTGCATTCCTAGTGACTGCAGGTGTATATCCCCTACATGTATTATTACACTTGCCAACATGCATTAGGTTGTGTAATGGGTTTGACTAGATCATTATATACCTGACCTATATCTGACATACTAACTGTCCAAGATGCAGATGTTACTGCTACATATTTCTTGATTTTATTTATATTTCTTTGTCTACATATCTGGATGTGTTCACATGACATTTTCAGTTCAATTTGTACAGAACCCTGCATTTCTTGTAGCACACTCACATTTCTGGGGAACAAATTAACAAGCTACTCATGTGCCAGATTTACTTATGCATGCCAGCCAGTAACTGACTGTTGAGGACTGTATATATGCTTCACAGCTACTAGCACTTCCATCACCCACTTTAGATGGGACTGCCCAGCTGCGTGTTGCCAGCACTTATTAAAACAGTACTGTTTGTATAATGCAAGGGTACAACAACATTTAAAAGTAAGTGACACAGACACACTTCAGGTTTTATACCTTTATTAATTACATTACACACTTTTCCACAGGCTCGCTCCTTTATTTGATATTACAGTGCATATGAAAGACATATTCAAGACACATTATACCTTTATTAATAGGTTAGAACATTCTTTTTCAGGCTCGCTCACTTATTTTATATGACAGTACCTGCAGAGATATTATTCTGGACATATTTTACCTTTCTTAATGGGTTACTATGCTCTTTTTCTGGCTCTCTGACTTATTTCATATAACAGTACATGCAGAGGACTTATTCAGGGCATTTTATGGCTGTATTATTGGACTACAGCACTTTCTTTCAGGCTCTATCCCCTATTTTATATAACAATACATGCAGAATAATCACTAACCTGCCTGGTGGTGCAGCCTTAGCAGCCTATCTGCATAGGCTTGCTGATTCGCAGCATGGTCACCTGCAGCTGTGAAGTAAATGAAGGGATATTGAGACATACCTATCCATTATACAGAATCAATTATCATTTCTTACATACTGCATTCCATGGCTACCTACTCAGTTGTGGGGCATCTTGCATCCCACGGGCCTCCTGTATCCATTGGTTGAGTAGGTCCTGCTTCCATCTCTTCAGGTCTGCATGGTGGTGACGGACCTGCTCACCAGTCCGAGGAACGCCTGTGACACTGGTGATGTCATGAGCTAACCGGTTCCAAGCCTCTGCCTTGTACTCCTTCCCTTGGAACTGGCCCTGCAGGAGTCTTGACTCATGATGGTGGACAAGGACCAAACCATGTATTTCAACTCCTCGATGCCCCAACGTTGCGCTCAGAAGCGTGTATGCCGCATTTCCCGCACTTTTTTGTGATTGGTCGTTTTTGAAAAATCTCGGCTGACTGTGACCTGCTTAGTAATGGTTATTCTCCCATTTATAAGTATATGTATGTTAACAGTGGCTGTTTATCCTAAGCTGTCATAGCTTAGTGGTTCAGTACTTTGATTATGGTGCACAGAGTCCTGGGTTCGAACCTTGTATTTTATTTTATTTTACTACTGTCCAGACAGGCTAGGGGGTCTGGCTGTGTTTAAACAACTTTGCTCAACGTTGCCCTACGGTGCGCTGGTTGGCATGGCGTGCACCTTCACGCAAACCGGTTGCACTGGGTAAAGTGCTATTTAGCTATGGGCAACTACATTGTGCTGGGTAAAGCACTATTTAGCTATGGGCAACTACACTGTGCTGGGTAAAGCACTGCTGAACTATGGGCACCTATATTGTGCTTGGTAAAGCGCTGCTTAACTGCAGGCAACTATATATCAGGATCCTTTATAAATATATATTTTGTTCACTGATACATAGGCCATTTCACTGCTTTTTAGTAAAATTTTAATCATATATGTTGGGTATTATTTCATATACTAATTTAAACATAAATAGGAAGGGGAGTAGTGGGACTCAAACCGTGAATGCCTCCTCTTTGTGCAAATGCTCTACCGTTACGCTATTGCTATTTGGTGTAATTTGCATAAACATTCTTTCTTATGCTCTTCCATGTCGGGATTGCTAACTGCAGCTAAGCAATGGCCACACCCGCGCACACACGCGCAAATACGGGCAGCTATTTCGGGAATTAAAAAAAATAAAATTTATGTTTTACTTTTTATAACTGTGCTGGTGGTTTACAATGTCAGGGAGTGTGGTGTTGGGTACATGGACATTTGAGCGGACTTGCTCTTGTGTGTTTACATTTTGCATTTCGGACACTTGCAGGGGCGTGGACATTTAGACGGCTTGGCAGTTGGACACGCCCCCTGCTTTCCTGCACGGTCCATGTTAGACTTGCAGTTGAGTCAGTGTGCTCTCATGAATATTCATGGCACGCTGACATCATAACGTTCAACTGCAGCCTCCGAGTAAGACTTATTTAGTCTTACACGGAGGGTTCCTGAATCCAGGGGAGTTTCTCTTGTATTAGGTGCATTGTTAGGACATGGTTCCTTTAAACTGGTAATTGTTCTACATTGAGGACTTATTATGCTTAATTATAATGCGGATTTTGTTACATAGTTGCAAAAAATATTCATGTAAGGAAGCATGAGTTATGAACATAAACTTGATAATATACTCATTGTTGGTCATTCCTTCATCTCCCAGGAAGCAGCAATGTTATCTCATGATGTCATCAGCAGTTGAAATGTATGGCTAGGACTTTTGGGTTTAGGACTTTTGGGTTTTAATATATGTTAAGTTAGTTCCTGTGGTTGAAGAATTTTTCCGTTGCACTGGATCTCCTTCTATGCATGTGATTCATGTTGTAGGCAATGACTTAGGCATCATTCCTAAAATATATTTGTTATCCATCATACTTTGAGAGCTGTTGAAATTAAAAAAAATGTTACCAAATGGTGTTGCATGGTCTGCTATTATTCACAGAGTATTGTGGTAGCAAGCAACATTTCCAGTTCCTCTAGAGAACTACAGGAAATTCATTAATCACAGAATAACAAGAGAGGCCCCTTTGCTTGGGTTTTCTTTTAGTGAGCATTGGGACTTTGTGGATTGGGATCCTGTTTGATTTGGGTCCAATGGAGTTCACTTGCTGCATATTCGTTTTGACTTGTTCATTGTGGACTTATCTTTGTTTCTTCAGTCAGTTTTAGAGTAATTTGGTTCTTTACCAAGAGGATGTGCAGTTCACCTGTTATATATTGATTTGACTTATTAATATGGTTTTATCATTAAGTCAATTTACAAAAACAAAAAAAAAATACAATAAGAGGAGTCTAAGAATGAAGACTAGTGAAGACTATCTTGTAATTCTTATGAATATTTAATATGGGGTGTGGCTTGTTATGGGGCATGTCAAGGATTTATTGAAGCTATTGAAAAACTTCTATTATGTTGACAATTTTGCTTGTGATGCAGTTACGTAGGTTTTACAGAGAGGAAATGGAGAGGAAAGCTGCAAGAGGCCTGGTGGATAGTTGTGGGTTGGTCTCACCCTTTCATTCCTGTCAACATCCTGGACTGGTTGGAGGATACATGGTGGTGAGTGAGCAGTGCATGACACTGCTCAATACTTATTGATCAGAAACCTGTGGGTGCTAGCACTGATGAGCAGGCTGGGGAGGGGAGGGGAGGGTATGCTACCTGGCACTAAGCTTCCAGCAGTGTTTTTTGTTAATGGGTCACACTGGCATATGATTTTGCATTATTGCATTGGCTAATTGCTATTTGTGTCAGTGAATAAAGTTGGTTGCAATGGCAATAGGTGTGAAGTGTAAATCTTTGGCATGGAATTTGACAAACAGGATTGTCTGTGAAGAGTTACTTAAGGATGGGGTTTGGTTACCTTCCTTGCCAATTTGGTAAGGTAACACTGCTTTTTCCCCTCCTCCCTTTCCTGGGACAGTCACTTGGTAGCCTCCTTACCTTCATTCCTCCTGCTTTCTTGGGCTGGTGGGGGATACACAAAGATGAGTGAATAGTACATAACACTACTCAGGGCTTAATGGCCAGAGGCCTGTTGCCAGAATGGATGAGAGGGCTGCAGGGAAGTATGTTATGCTACCCGGCCTGTGCTCTGTGGTAGTGACTTTGGTTAATGACTTACATTGGCATATGATACTTTGCATTACTGCATTGGATAACTGTTATTTGTGCTGATGAATAATGTTGGTCGCAATGGCAATAGGTGTGAAGTTTAATAATTTACACAAAATTAGACAAAAAAAAGTGTTTGCAAAGTCGTAAATCTGCAGAAAATATGAGTACAGGGGATATATGTACAGAAGAAAATTTTACAGTATTAGTTTTCATCTACTCCCTTGAAAACAGCTCATTTGGCTTAGTGGTTAAGTGCTGTGACTATAAGTAAGCACATTTCAATTTATTGAGTCAGGGTTTCTTAAGTTTCTCTTTAAATAATTTCAGTTTATCTGACTTGAGTTTACTTCCTTCCTTAAGTCGTAAGCCACTGATGTGATATTATATTCCAATTCTAATCAAAAGTTATGATTAGAAAGCACGTTCAAATCAAGTCATTATAAAGTAAAAACTGACAACTGCATCTTTGGTTTGTCAGTATGTCTGATATCACAGCCATTGTATTTTGGGTGTCATGAAGGACAAGATAATTAAGCTATATAAACTTGTCAAAATAGTAATATACACGACTGTAATTATAAATATTGTGTGGGAAGAAAATGCAGCTTCTAAGATTAAGCTAATCTCTGCCTGAATATGATTTTTTATGAAGCTCTTTAGGAGTTACTAAATGCTGCTGCTGAAATAGGAACCCAATATTTCTAAGAAGACATTAACACAGTAAAATAAACTTGTATTAACCATGTGATGAATGAATGCATTCAAAATAATATTGCGAGAAGTTAAATGAGCAATTAAACTAATAATGTCCTGTTCTTCAGGGCAACACTGGCTCTGTCTACATTATCTTTGTCCCACTTTTTATTGCAAAAAACAACTTCAAATATAAATAGCACTTTTCTTTATTTGTGGCACCAGCAATTACAGTCATGCATGAACTTCTGACATGCCTTGTAACTTAATCACTGCAAACCATGCAAGTTTTTGTTGCAAGAGGCTAATTCTCGGCACTGTGCACAAATTCTATTACTCAAAAAATAATTAAGTTGAAAACTAATTTAGTACCGCTAGTTAAACGTCTAGCTGTCACACGCTGGTTTTATAGCAAGCATGGTTATATTACTATTCTAGCCTAGCAGTACTGTCAAGAAACATACTTTATCATTCCCTTGATATTTTATTTTAATTCGGTATCAGTTTTCTCCCCTCAGACATTATTGTTGATTACAAAGTTGTCAGCGATACAGTTCACCCTTTCTGTCATCTCAAAAGCTACCTCAAAACAGGGCTCCTATATTGTTCTTCACTCAACATGCATCCCTAAGCTTCCCAAAATCTCAAACTAAAGCAGGCCTTTTAGCCTCACTGTCATTATCACTAAGGTCAGGGAAAAGATTCCGTGTAGCAGGATAGTGGGATTAAAAATGTTTGTGCACTGTGCGGAGTGGAACCACTGTGACAATACATACTGACTGTTTCAGGTGTATGCTGTGTGATGTATTTATTATTTGCATAATATAAAATGCAAACCTTATAAGTGAAAACAAAAAAATCAAAACCAACACCCACACGTAGCATACTTTTGATGAAATTAAGTGCAGCTTTGAAATTAATATGACAATACACCATATTGGGGTATGCACAGCTCCTACTTCAATTGTAATGACTGGCATGTTGTTTGCAGTCTAACAGAGCTTACTAGAGAATGCCAGGTAAAAATATGAATACCCATAACCTGACCATTGCATGTTGCTGTTATACAATGGAGTTTAACAAAGAAATGCCTTACCTTTTTTGAATAAAGCCACTGAGCAGTTCAAAGTCATTGATTTTTCCATCTCTTTGTAGTCACGTGATTCAGTGGAGGCAGTTTTAAGGTGTACTGTACTTGTACATTCTCAGGAATGCAGTATACATCTCATCTTCTTTGAGCAAGAAATCTGGACAAAGCCACAAATAATAGGGGCCAGAGGCCTAGAAATAGAGACACTTTTTAAATATTGCTCTTACAAGCTTAGAAAGTTGATAGAATAACAGATTTTGCATTACCACGGATTTTCTGAAGAATATGAAGTCTGAAACTCAAATGTCTGCCATTATTTTATGACTTCAGTCCTCAGTGATTTGCTAGTGATTTGTTAGAAAACCACGAACTTTAGGAGAAACAGACCAGAAATATGAGGCAAAAATGTGGACATTCTGCGAAAATCTGAACCGTTGAAAGGTATGGAATGTAGCAGTACTATTGCAATATATTGTTAGAATGCAGTCTGTTGCACTGTTGGCATATCTGCTGCATATTGTGTAACTGAAGAAGTTTAATTGTCGTGTGGCTTACATTGCAGTTAAAGCAGACTAACGTCATGTCTGCTGTTTTTATTTGTTGGTACATTTAAATTTAAAGTTAAGCTTTACATTTCATTAACCACATACTAGTGGTTTTATATTGTGACCCTCTCCTTGGTATTTTGGCAGATGCACTCATTTTCTTTCTTTGCTGCTATTGAATATTTTTGTTGCACATAATGCTTCACTGAGGAAAAATTAAAAAAAATACACTTTTTGTTTCTTATTTTATCCTTGCTGTTTTGCCAGCCATCAGCCATCTCACAATCAATCAAGCAATTAATTTCCCCCATGGGGTAAGAGCTAACTGTATGAAACCATTATTCATGCTTAACGTCTACCCCAGTATCTGACATACATGCTTATAGACATGAGGGCTTGCTTTGCGTTTTTCTGTGAATATGCAGTACAACCTGGGGCCATCAATTAATATGTAACAACCAAGGATACAGTCTTATGATCGACTACCCTGATTGGACTAATATGTGAGGGGCAGTTGATTTTAATAACATATAGCAAATATACTCTGCTGCTCAATGTGAAAAACTAAGGGGCTGCCAGCCCAGCCAGATAAAATCTTGTAAATAATTCTATGTCATTACTAATAATCCTTCCTCACATATTAATCTTTATGGCTTCCTCACATATTAATCTTTATGGCTTTATTCAAACTATCACCTCAACTACCAGAATTAACAAACCAACCAAAACAAAGAGCACCCTAGACTGGATACTTATTAATAAACATCCACATACTTACAATGTAGGAACTTTACCAGATGATCTAAGTGATCATACTCTAACTTACATTATAAGACAAAAGAATGACATTTCTAACACTCCTACTTATAGGATCTCACGAACCACTTTAACCCTGTACTATTCCAAAACAAACTCAATGCCTGTGACTGGAAACCTCTAAAAATTCTCCCACTAGATGAGGCTGTTAAATATTTTAACTCTAAATTTCTAGCAATTCTCTATGAGCACACACCTAAATGATCTATTAGAATGAAATCCAAACCAGCCCCCTGGCATTCAAAAGAAACCAGACAGAAAATTCTACTTAGAAACAAATCATGGGCTAAGTGGAGAGCTAACAGAACTTCCCCTTAACAACAAACTTTCAGACAGCTAAGAAATATAAGAAAAAAAGCTATACTCACTGACAAAAAGAAATGCTATTGAAAACTACAGCAGACACACCAAAAGAATCCACAGAAATGTTGGACTAGCTTAAATAGACTCCTTCACCCTGGCCACTCTAGCACACCATCCCCTCAAGATGCTGATCATAATACCCCACATCAAACGGACAACAACTTCAACACCTACTTCACAGAGACCATACAATCTCTAGCCAGTCAGCTTTCCACTGACAACACAAGGCTCCCAACCTCTTTACCTGGATCTTTACCAACATTCCAATTTCAACCTATCTCAACCACACTCAGCTACAAAATCTTACTAAAACTTAAGCCTTGTACTCCTTCAGCCGACCAATTACCTTCTGAATATTTGCAAAAAGCAGCCAAAGTTATTGCCTTTCCCATATCCATCCTACTTAACAGAACCATTAATGAAGGAATCATTCCAGACATCTGGAAAATCTCCCACATCATCCCCCTACATAAAGGTGGTCAATCTAACAATTACTGTAACTACAGGCCGATAGCTCTACTATCACCTTTAGCAAATCTCATGGAAAACTGCATTCACCACCAGCTATTAGACCACTTAACTAAACACAACATACTGGCTAACTGCCAGCATGGCTTTAGGCCATTTCATAGCACTACCACCACTCTCCTATCTTTCACTGACTCCATTAATAAGAACCGTAATAACATCCTCTCTTCTGCTCTCTTCATCAACCTTTCAAAGGCTTTTGATATGTTAAACCACCTCCTGCTTATAAATACTCTTGAATCTCTTTCTCTAGATACCCTAGCTATACGATGGTTTAAGTCTTACCTCAACAATTGGCAACAGTTAGTTCTCTGGGAAAATAAACTATAATCCCACCTGCCAGTCACCCTTGGAGTCCATCAGGGCTCCATTTTAGGACCTCTTCTTTTTTTATTATTCATCAATGACCTTCTTGTAGCAATCCCTGAAGCCACCTGTATTCAATATGCCGATGATTCCACTCTTATATGTTCTGCCAACTCCATTTCTGAACTACATTCACTAACTCAAAAAGTATTCAACTCAGTAGAAATTTGGTTCTTGAAATGCTGCCTCCTTTTGAACGCCAAAAAAACTAAGCTCCTACTCTTTACACCTACCAGTATGTCCTTTCCTATAGACTTCTCTGTCAAATCCAACAATGGCACCCTTATCTTCCCCAACTCTACCACCAAACTATTAGGAGTCACAATCGACAACAATCTTAACTTCGATAGCCATATAAATATCACCATACAAACAGTAAACAGAAAAATGGGCTCCTTATATAGAATCAAACCCTTCTTAACTCCAACAGCTAGAACCACTATTGCCCACTCTCATTTAATCTCAACTCTTCTTTACACCTCACCTATTTACACTAATCTAAAAAAAATAATCTTCTCAAACTAGCAAGCTCCTACAACAATATTGCCAGATTTGCCACTGGTAATGCATTTCGAACTCACTACTGTCTGACTCTAAAGCAGCTAGATTGGCTTGAACTTCATAACATTCTGATTTTTTCCCAACTTACCATTGTCCATAACATCTTTTATCAACCAAATAATACTCCTATACTCGCTAACCTCATTACCCCTTATGCTGTTGTGTCTTTTGGCTTTTCCCGGTTAGGGGTCGCCACAGCGGAACTCCGGTCCGCTAATGATTGGCAGTAGATTTTTACATGCCGAGTTGCCGGCCCTGATGCACAACCTTCAACAAAGGTACGCCCATTCGCGAATGTCTCTACCCCTTATAATAATCTTAATTACCTACGCTCTTCTAGCAAATTGCTTGCTAGCATAAGTGAGTCCAATAACTTGGCAGGTGACACCCTTTTCTCCAATACTGCTGGAAAAAACTGGAACCTTCTACCAATAGATCTAACTCTACAACCTTCACTGTCACTCTTTAAGCAAAAACTCAAAAGACACTTAAAAACTCACTGGTTATGTCCCTGCAGTAACCCTGACTAATCTTCAACCATTCCCTACTTCTAACTTCACACTGTCTCTGGATACAAAATCGTACTCTGCGTACCCCTCGGTATGCAGAAACTGTTACTAGTAAGATTAATATAACTTCCAGTATTTATTTAATCTATCAATGAACTGTAAAGTACCTCATATATCATGTTGTAAAATGACATATAATCCTATATATTCATCCTTCTTAGTATTGTACCTCTTCTACACTCTTTTTTGTATTCTAATTTCCTCCTACTTTATTTGTTATACATCTGTATATGATATTTTGTGCTGTTTGGAGCTTTTCTCCCCGGGCCTCTACTGAAAATGGAAATATATCCAGTTAGATTAGCCTGGTCAACAAATGTAAAATAAAAAAAAAAAATAAAACAAAATAAAAATTTCTAAATATTAATATAGTCCACAGGCTTGTTTTACAAATGTAAAGAGAACTATATGGTGTGATTAAACTATATGTTGTACTGAGCTTCAAAGATGTAACCACAGTGCACCCTGCTGTAAGAAAGCTGTTAAGTAAAGAATTTTATAACTGTGTTTGATCTCAAGCTTGGAGACAGGATGTCTTGGCTAGGAAATTCATTCAATTGTTCTAAGACATAGATAATTACTAGGTTTTACATGTAAAAGTGTCTT
The DNA here is from genome assembly GCF_019279795.1 of Protopterus annectens. Lineage (NCBI taxonomy): Eukaryota > Metazoa > Chordata > Ceratodontiformes > Protopteridae > Protopterus > Protopterus annectens. The sequence goes on along the minus strand of NC_056747.1, from coordinate 1,067,136,241 downwards.
TTATTGCTGTGGCTTCCTGACAGGTGCAGCTTACAAAGAAATGTAAATTGTGAGTTTCTGTTAGCCTGGGTACTAAAGGAGAAGTGATAAAAAGGATATAATCTGTGATAAGTCAGCAGTACTGTGTATTATCAATTTAAGACTTTCTCAGAGAGAAATATTGAGCATTTTGTCTCTTGTCTTAGATCTAGTAAAAATATCCACTCACCAGCACTTGCTTGCTCTGTATGTAAGCAGTATTTAAACAGTGATTTCTCTTAGAGTTAGATAGGAATTTAGCCAGATTAGTCTAGTTGTTTTCTATATTTATGTCAAACTATCCTACAATATTGTTTTAAAGTATTTCATGTGATATCTGAACTCTGTAATGTCATTGTGTTGAAGTAATAAGTATCGTCTTGTGATTTCATTATTTATTATTAAATATTTTTAAACCTTTCAATTGTGACTGTTTTGTGTAGAAATAATTTCAGCTCTAGAGTACTTGCATGTATTTGGTGATACTGTTCAAAGCCACTCTAATAGCCTTGCTGTTCATCACACTAATTGGTAATAATAACATTACACAGTGAAATTGGTCACCTTTTGGGAAGAGCATTATAGTAGCTGATAGTAGTGGTTGGTGGCAGTCGGTGCTACCTTACAGTCTGGGCAGAAAGGTGGCATAGCTGGACAATTTGTGCCAGCCTTCCCAGGAGTGTCTGTGTGATTGCATATAAATCAAATCTTAAAGTGTATGTGTGTGTCAGCTACGTGGGCAGGGATACAGCACTGGTTGGACAGAGAAGGAGTTGGAGGTTTTAGCTTGATCACTAGGCTGAGACCTGGACCCTATAGCTGTGTCAGTAGGGAGTCTTATTGGGGATCTGGAGAGACAGGGAGAAACCAGCCCCAGACTGACTGTGATCTCTGTGTGCTCTTAAGGGAAATTGTCCTTTACTGTGTGTGTACTTGTTATCTCCCCAAAGTGCACACCCCTCGCTGGTGCTAGTGGTGAGGATTGAGGCTCCTAGATTACTGGGCCAGTGCACGGGCATCACACAAGTTGTTATAAAAACCTGCCACACTCAATTAAGCCTTATTAAACAATTACAGAATAGAGTTAATACTCTTGCTTTTTTCAGTTTTTTACCCAGCCTGCTCTCAGATCATTGCCTTCTTATCCTGTCTTACCAATAGTAACTGAAACTTGGTAAAGGTAATCTTCCTGGTTATAGCTAAAACAGTCACTGTTTGAAAAGTTGATGACAAATGCTAATTACTAACCAGCTCTTTGGATCTATTCATACACCGACTCTGCAGCCACAAGCTGTTGAATTTGAATAATTCGATTTTTTTTTACTTATCATAAATACAATTTGACAAAACACTTTGAAAAATAAATATACATGCAGGGACAAACCTGTGCAGAGAAGTACAAAATAAAAAGGCTGAGCAGACAAATCAATATCCAAAGAGTCCACTGCATAATTCAGAAGTAACATAAAGACTAAATGAACTATCGACCATTGTACTTAAGAGTTTTTGCAATATATCCAAAGGGTATTCAGGAATCAGGGAACACTGAAAAACATAACATTAATGCATTTCTCTTTAGACTAATCCTCCTGTAATACATTTCTCTTTAGACAAACCCTCCTTTCATGACGCTACAGCTTATTTCCTGTTAGATTTGTATTTCAGAATGAGTAATTCAACTCTACAATAGGTTATAGTCATTTTATGGAAATAACATTTGAAAAGAAGAGGCAGGATTAGGAGAAGGCAAAAAAAAGCAAGTACTGCTACATGTGTATGAAATCAGTTCCAAAACCCTAATACATTTTGTCTGCTATGTCTACAAAGAGCTGACTCCTGCTCAGCCATCCCAGGTTTGAATATCATCTAAAGCACTTAATGCCACAGTCATGGAAAATGGGGGTAATGCCCATCCTTGGAGGAGATGACACTTGCTTGGGATACATTCATGCTGTTGGTTTCGAAAAAGATGAGCTGAGAAACAATGGCACATGTGTTGCCTGGAGATAAGCAAGACAGTCCTGCTGACAGCAGCACCTTGGAGAACTGAGGGTAGATCAACACTGAAACCCACTGAACAACCTAAGAGTAAGAATGTGGGAGGAAAACACCACTTGTCAGCAATATGGCACTGCACCAGGTGCCTTCAGCTTCATTCTGGTCCTGAACATGGGTCAAAGTTAGACAAACAGAGACTACTTTGGGTCCCATAGACCCAGAGGACAATGAGAGGCCCTGAAAGTATCCAATGGTCTGCAGCAGGGAGCAAAGCATGTGCAAAAAAAAAAAAAAAAAAACTAATATATTTTAAAAGCAAAATACATAATTATTTTATAGTTTTGTACACTTTACATGCTATATTTTTTTCTACAAATGAGAGAATAACAATTAAAGTTTTGTATAGGTTTTGTTTTCCTTTTCTTTCTAAAAATGCTTTTACATTTACTTCAGCTTAGTTCACATCTCCTACATTCTTCATGAAGGCTGCTATGTGAACACACCTTGGTGGAGCCAAGCATACTTCCCTAATCCATACACTGCATTTTTTGCACCTCTCTCTGTCTCTCCGTCTCCTGAGGGTAACAACATTGCAGCTGAAATACCATATCCCATCCTGCAGGATGGGCATTGACTGCTGAATCTCACTATATATTGAGGATTTCTTCACTTCCTGGATTACGTTTCAATTATTGATAACCTGGTCATATTCAGGCCTCTATTTCTCTGTGCCACATAACTGGTTTCATTTTGGCTGATTACTTACAACTGTGCAGTAACCACACTTTGATCATGTTGCAATATCAGATGAGCCATGATCTTACTATATTCTTGGAAGCACCATCATTGCTCTGCTATTCTTATGAATGTAATTAGTTATAGAGTGCTACAGCATATGTAGCTGATTATGTGAGTCTGTGCTGATTTTTAATAATGCTCTTTCCTACCATGTAAAACTGCCATACGTGCAGTGTCACTCAACAATAACTTAGTGGTACTGTGCCCTAAATCACTGGGTTCATGAACCTTTGGTTTGTCTTCTGTGTGTTACATAATCTGCCTCCATATTCTTGCTTTCCCATTTCTGGACTACTGGCCTCATAAACATTAATTAGGTGCAGCACTTGTGAACTGCTTGCCCAGACTTATGGAACTCCTTACCACTAACAATACTCAACACTACCAACACCCCAGGCTTCAAACATCTGCTAAGAGAACACCTCAGCAACAACTGGCTTGCTCTTGTACAACACCAGGCTGACAATGTCTTTGCAAACATTCACCACCTTCTAAAACTTACTACCTAATACAACTCAGTCTCTTTCTAAAACTGACTACCTAAGGTACTCAGTCTCACTCCTAGACACTTGTCACTAAGTAACTTCTATCTACCTCCTATTACCATTAACGTATATATTATTACTCTCTGTCTCTACTACTATATCTCATGTGACTACTTTCCTCTCAACCACTAGTATTTTCATCATATACCTGACTTCCTTCATCTCAAATTACTAGTATGTTCTTTTCATAGCTGACTGCATATCATGCCCACCTGATTTTATATTCCATTAGTTTCTCCTATTTTCGCATGTGTCTATATAAATATTTATAGCTTTCTATTATTGTTAAATATGATTTCTTTTCAAACCTTTTGTAACTAAGTATTTGTAACTATTGTTAAACTTGTTCATTTTAGTTATTTTTGTTACTATTTGGAGCTTTTCTTCCAGGGTGTCCACTGAAAATGGGTCTCTAGCCTAACTGGACATTCCAGGTAAACAAATGTAAAATAAAATAAAAATAAAAAAAAAAATAAAAACTAACTAACTAAACAGATCATGTGGATAACTCCATGCAGCACTTATATACCTGGGTCACTGCCACACCATAATAACTTGGAAATTTAGAAAAGTTACCATACCTGTAATTATGCCAAATTATTGCATTTTCATAAATATGTCACAGATAAATAAAGTTTCTTGGGCCACACATTTATTTTCCATTTTGCAATTGAGATGTGGCAGTTGTTTTTTTATATTATATTATATTACAATAAGTAAATTTATGTGCATTGCTTTTTTTTATTATGGAGTGACATCATCCCTGGGATTAATCAAGCTCTGCACAGCATGCAGGAATAGTGCAAGAGCTGCTGCACGCAATATGGCTGACGAACGAAACAGGAACGAGCTCCCAGGATATGCACAAGAGCTCCTACACTATTCCTGCACGGACACAGCTCCTGTCTGTTAATTACCCATTTGCTGGTGAAAAACATGCAAATGAGGTGAATTAGTGATCCAAGAAGCAGGTAGGTGTCTGTGCAGGAATAGTGTAACCGGCAGAAATGTATTTGGTTACTAACTGAATACAAACGGAGGCATGACAGCTCAAAAGAAAGCATGTAGTCAATGAAGTAGGTATGCCAATGGCCAAATATATGGCCATTGGCATGGTAAATCATTGCAAAATTATAAAAAAATAACTTTTATTTATTTTTTGGCCGATTTCAGCTGTTTAAGCATAGAACAGCAGTGCGCAAATGGGATCGCCCCAAAAATAAGAAAAAAGTTGGAAATAAGCTTTTAAACCCAAATCAGCATTCTGCCATAATAGTCAATGGCATGCATCAGACAACAATACCATGGAATAGTGGTTGCTAAGGGGGAAAGCTGAGTGTCAGTTTTGCAACCATGCATTAGCAGTCAGTTTTATGCAAATGAGGAGATTGATACTGAATCACAGATTTCCCCTCAGTGTTAGCTTGCACCCAACCGTGTAGGTGCAGCAACACCATGGTAAAAGCATAAGAGGTGGATGACCTCATAATGGGGAGTGTCATGCATGCTCTAATCTTATTGGAGTTCTGTGGCCATGTGTGCCCTTAGCTAAGCACAACTAAGGAAGGGGGTGTGTCTGAGGCTGCCTAGCAGTGTTTACATTGCCTAAACGGGTGTGCATGCCGCGCACTGGGTTTTAAACAAACAAACAAAAAAAAACAGGAAATAGCAGTTCTGTTCACATCTGAGCACTGGGTATGAGCGCAGCGCCTCTGGGCTTAAACGGGAAAGCAATGGGAAGGGAGAATAGCAGTAGGATGGTAATCAAGGAGAACTAGCATAGCTGGCGGAGAAATGTATCAGAATCAGCCAATTACATAGGCAGCAGCCCAGCCCAGTACACTACTATAAACTATGCAAACACCTTTCACTCTGTTTTTTCCCACAAACTCTACACCACTGGTGTACACAGACGGGGAAATTTTACCTGACAAAACTAGCAAAATGATAGGGCTGCTGTCGCTCTGATGCATCAATATGTGGAAGAGGCTGAGGGTGATGAGTATGAGAATGCTGATGACAAACCCACAGTGAGGAAAAGGAGAAGAGTGTACAGTCCCAGGGTAACCTACCAGAATCTATATGAAGTGGAGATAGTGGAATGCTATAGGGTGGACAGGGACATCCTACAGCAAATTGTTGAGCTGTGTGCCACGCCTCACACACACAACCAACAGAGAGGAACCCATCCCAGTGCATACCAAGGTATGTGTAGGGTTAAGAATACTAGCCACAGGTACCTTCCAAAGGCCAACTGGGGATATCATGGGGATCTCACAGGCATCAGCGTCCAGGGTACTCCCCCAGTTCCTGGATGCCATGTTAGCACATGCCGGTGAGCACATATATTTCCTCAACACCCATGAGGCGTTGACCAGCAATATGCATCTCTTCCACCAAATAGCAGAATACCCTGAGGTAGTGGGTACAATAGACTGTATGTGCATACACATCATAGCACCACCCGGTGAGCAGGGTAGGGTCTACATAAACCGCAAGGGCTTCCCCTCCATCAACTTCCAGGTCATGTATGAGTCCCACGGCATTATCTTGAATGTGTGTGCTGACAGCCCTGGAAGCTATCATGACTCCTACATCTGGCATATGACACAGCTGTACCAGAGATTTGCCAGTGGGGACATCCCATATGGCCACCTAGTGGGGGATGCTGGTTATGTACTCAAGCCATGGCTGATGATACCCATCAGAAATGCACACACACCCGAACAAGAACTCCATAATGAGGCACATGCACAAACCAGAATCATAATAGAGCATGTGTTTCGGATGCTCAAGTCATGGTTCCGGTGCCTGGACATATCTGGTGGACCCTTGCAGTACTCACCAGCTACGCGTACACAAATTTTCATTGTACGTGCCATGCTACACAATATGATTCTGTGGAAACAGCTGCAGCAGGAACAGCACGGGGCAGGGCCACACAACCCCCCCCCCCCACCATTGCCAAGGCCAGCACAGGCACAGAGGGACTCAGAGGAGGAACAACCTGAGCCTGCCCATGTAGGCAGAAGGAGGTGTGTCCAGTATGCCCAGGCTTTGGCAAAGAGGCAACGCATAGCACATACACTGACACGGTAGGGACGCAGGGAATGACACCTCTCTCTGACTCGCACATACAATAAAAGGGATGCCAAACATGACACTATCTGTGCTTTACCATGTATAGGGAGTGTATTGAGCACATCTGACATAGTCAGTCCTCCAGCATCATCCTCAATACTGGCACAGCAACAAGGTAATTTACTCTTCCTATCAATTGCTGAATGGAGTAGTATGTTCTGCTAGTTGTCTCTATGGTATGGATGTGAGCATGCAAGGGGATCAGGTGGCTGAATGGGATGGCAGCAGATAGTGGACACCTATATGGGCAGCATGAAATCCATAACAAAATGCTAGTGTCAACAAAGTAGGCAGTACTAGATAAGGTGACAAATCCCACTGCAGTACATGTAGTGGCCCAAATGTGTGTCCATAGGACACACACATGGATGTGAGTGAGGCTCACATACCCAACACCAGCCTCAGCCAGCAGGACAGGTGTAGACAAACACAAAGATAGGCTGTGCTAAGGCCTCTGATTGATGGCAATGCAGAACAGCTCCCCTCCAGACCTACACAGACAGACTACAACAGGTCTGGCAGTTGTATGTTAGTTCTGAAGGATAAGAAGTCTGAAACTGAAATGTAGGTCAATAAAACCTAAGATCTCTACTCTACTGATATCCCTCTAGTCTGCATGATAGGTCAGAATACAAACCGAAATGGAAGCCAACAGAGTACCTGAAATACTCAGGTACAGTCATAGCAAATGTTTAAAGTTGTCAGGTGTGCCCCCCCACAATCCTGTGTAGAAATGCAGTAACATGTACATGTGGGTTTAATAACAGTGGAGCACACATTACCTGAGCTGGCCCAATTTACAGGATAGATTGTTGCATGTCTACAATATGCAGGGGTCTGTGTGCTAGGTTGTTGTGTGTTCTATATTGTGTGGAAGTGGTCAGCTTGTAGGCATGGAGGGTTGTGTCTTGGTGGCCTATGGCCAGTACTATTGATGATAAGGCCATGTTCTGACAACTGCAGTGCCAACCACAATGCACCCCAGCAAGACCCGTTTCAGCAGTCATCCATACTCACTGTTCAGATGACAATATCTGTCACCATCTGAAAGATGGACATGCCATGAATGTGGGCCCAGACATACACACAGTACACAGGTGGAAGTACCCTAGACAGAGTACATAAAATATAACTGTCAACTGCACACAGCTTTGGAACTGTACATACAGATTAGCAGCACATTGGTTGTCTGTATAGCATGGAATACTGATGTAGTCTGGCCAATCACTGGCAGACCACAAAAGGCACAGTTATGAAGTAATGATAGACTGCCTATGTCCCCGCACAAGTCAGCATAAGGGGAATGTCCCAGGTATATCTGTAAGTCAGCTACAAGAAGCTTCCATATCACACATGCACTCAACTCACCCCACCATCAGCCACAGGTTTATGGCAGGTCATATCCCTGCTGTTGGCAATGAGTACAGTATGATCCCCACTTCTGTATGGGAATACCCACAGAATGCAGCATGCTGAAGAGGTGTCCCATGTAGGTGTGTCCCTAGCTGTAAGCAGCACCCTGCCAGCTTCCAGACCAATGGATTAATATGGACAGGAACTATTGCCATTCATACCTCACACACTTACCCTGTCACGCCAGGAGAATCCAGTGGCTTGCAGCATGGGAATGTAGGAGTGATAGAATGCACTGGCCTGCTACAGATGGCCTGCATCACTACCAAATGCCCTACAGTCCCCTGTCAAAGGCCTGTGCCTCACCCATACTGCCAATATATGTTATCTCATGGGGTCTCAACTAACAACATAACACAGTCCACAGAACACAAATGCAAGGCCATGTTGACAAATCCCAGTAGAATGCCCACCATGTCCTACTGCATGGCCATGCATTATTCTGACCGTCTAAAAAAACTCCAGCTATACTCTGTGGCATATAGTCTACTCAGAGGTGATCTCTGCTTAACATACAGGGCCATGTCAAACCCTGAGCTGCTGGACATGCTCCACTTAAAGAAATCCTAATTCCACAGAGCCACATGCTCCAGGGATCTAAGCTTTGTCATCACAATGAACAAAACATCCTGGAGGGATAGGTTCCTGACCCAGAGACTCCCCGTACTCTGGAATAGACTGCCCTTACATGTCAAGCAGAGCACCTCCTTGGCCCTCTTCAAAAGGAACCTTGACGATTGGATGAGAGATAGGAAATTCACCCCGGGGATCACGTCAGTTGTCCTGTTAGACAGGGGTCCAGGGAAGTAAATATTGTGGGAAGAAATATCCAAGGAATTGTTATGGCTAGGCTTGTATAGGCCCTAGGGCCGATAGCCTAGTACCAACCTATGAACCTATGAACCTATGAACTGTGGACCACCCCCTAAATACTGCTGGGATGAAGTGACAACTATAGGGATACTTGTCAGATATTGCTCGCATAATGTTAGGAAGAGGATATAATAAGAGAGTGGGGGGGGTGTAGAAGCATGGACGCCATGGAGTGTGTGAAGTCTGAAGCTCTGATGTGTACCCATACTACCCCTGCCTGCAAACCCAGTAATGGGTGGCTAAAAAACCTGCTCGTAAACCACAATGTGAAGGGGAACTGATCAGATATATGAGCCCTACTTCTGGGTAACCTGGGTGAATCTGCACAGCTGAGAGGTATGGCCACAGCAAGATATGGCCATTCTGTTACGTTGATAGATATACAAGCAGGGCATCTTCAGCCACCACAGTACCAAGGTGCTGGACCATTTACAGAGACCATTCAGCAAGTGTCTGCAGAATGGCATGAGTGTGCAAGAATATGTAGGCTGCAGACCACAATACTGGACACAGCTTCATTCATCTTGTATTTCCAATGAAATAACTGTGAGCAAATAAGTATATTTGTCAGTAGTTGATGACATAGTACATCACAATGTAAAACAGTACAGATGTCTGAATATCTCTGCTAACACCAACCATGTAACACAAGCAGCACAGACACAATTGTTACAGTATTCCACTATCTTTCGCCCATTGTGACTCCATATTGCCAAACTATCTACAGATATCCTGCAGAAACAGGTCGCTAGCTGTAGGTGTAGAACACCAAATCCTGGACTGGAGTACAACCTACCTGGAATGGATTCACATACTCAATACAAAAGGTCATACTGGCCATGCTCCTACACTTAGGTAAATGAAGCCCATGTCTGGCAACAAAATACAGAAGGTCATACTGGGCATGCTCATACACTTAGAGAAATGAAGCCCATGTCTGACAACAACACTATTGTGGACTATACATATCTGTCAGTCACAAATGTCTGTGCACACACACCACATTGCACACCTTTAATGCTTTGCACACACATTGGATAGGAATACTCACACATATCCAAGGCCAACACACTATAATATGTCAACCATACACACACACAGATGTGGGGAAGAGAGAGACAGACAGTGACGGAAAGATTTAAAATCATGAGGCCTGTCCCATCCAGCACACATCCAATTGGCCAATATCACATGATGGGCCAATGTTAATCACTGTAGACATTTGCTTTTGGTAGCCCTCAGCCCTATAGTGTCTATGGTGTTTTTGATAATAGTGTAACATGATAGTACAAATCAGTATTCAGCTAGCATTTGTATACCCAGTCCTGTCAAATGTAAAGTTGTGGGTGACTGAGTGTTGTGTGTGTGTTTCCAGAGGAATGGTTTATGGCCCATTCACACACACTGCACTTCCCATAGCTCATGTTAGCACTCATGCTGATGTCACTCACCTTGAAATAACCCTCTGGCCAAATCTCAGCCTTATAAGCTCCATGGCACTTGTGATAACTGTGTAATGCTGTAGTGTAACATACTAGTTAGGTAGGAGTTTTAATCCCAGACCTGGCATCTGTGAAACTTTGTGTGTGTGTGTGTGTGTGTGTGTGTGTGTGTGTGTGTGTGTGTGTGTGTGTGTGTGTGTGTGTTGAAATGAATGATTTTGAGGCCATTCACAGTCACTACACCTCCCATTGCCCTACTTTAGCAAGCCTGCTGATGTCAGTCACCTTGAAATACCCCTTTAGACAAGGGCCTGCCACATGAGCTCTGTGGTGCTTGTGATAACTGTGTAATGCTATAGTGTAACATATTGGTTAGGTAGGAGCTCTAATCCCAGACATGGCAACTCTGAAACTGTGTGTGATTGTGTGAGAGAGTGTGTGTGTCTTTGATAATACCTGGTATTATGAACATTCACACTTACTACTCTCCCCTTACCCCTCTTTTAGCACTGCTGCTGATGTTAGTCACCTTCAAAGATGCCTGTGGAGATCTCTCCAACATGTAAGCTCCATGGAGCATGCCATAAATGTGGACCAATGTAGTAGCAGTAACTACACTGGTATGGGTTAGAATCACATCTATGGCAAGTGTATGTGTGTACATCAAAGATTTTGGCCCCATTTACACCCAGTACACATCTCAGAGCCTGACTTTAGCCATCCTGCAGGTATCATCCACCTTAGAAGTACCTGTTGCCAACCCTAAACCATGTGAGGTTAGTGGTGCATGTGGTAAATGCGTAACATAATGGTCTGTAAAAATTGTTAGATAGAGGTTTGAACCTCACCCCTGGTAGATGTAAATGTGTGTTTAGGGTAAAATTATTTTTGGGATCTCTCATCCACTACATCACCCAATGCTAGTATTTTTAAGGGCTGGTGATGTTCCTCACCTTAGAAGTATCTTCGAACAACATCCATCCTATAAGCTCTGTGATGCATGCGATTAAATCCAGTACACTATAGTAGCAATGCATAGCTAGGTAGGGGGTTGATTCTCAGTACTGGCAAGTGTGTGTGTGTCTGTGTGTGTGTGTCTGTCATCAATATCCTGTGCGGAGGTTGCTGTGATTGTGTAATAACAGGATCCATTGTGGGGCGGGTTTTGCTAAATTATTATGTTGAGGACCTAGTATATGTCACAATGTCCACCTTACAAAGACAACAGATGTTAAACACCACAGAGGCTGGTGTAGACAATCCATAGCCCTGCATGTGGCATTATGGATTGGTGAATAATATAGGCAATCCTTTTATTACTCAGAGAACACTCTGCACCCATGTCTCATACACAAACACACTTGGCTAAGCAACGACCACTATATTGGTAGTTTCCTGCATATTGCCTCACAGATAGTAACCAGTGTGATTGCAGTTGACTACATGCCTGTTGACCACAACAGTGCCACTGACATCAGAAAGTACTGTGATGTGTTACATCTCCTGATTGTGTGTTATCCAGCAAGTAAAAGGACATGGCACCCTGTTCCATCCACGCAGTAGGCAAATACATGCTTACAGTGGCCATTTTGCTATGTTCCCCACTGGATGTCTGCAACAACTGTAGAGTCTGAAAATGTAACCCCCAAAGGAATACCATGCCTTATACACATGCCCTGTATGGACAAACACCACTAAGTCCACGGAATACCTGTATCATGCTGTCAATGTAGGTGTAAGCACGACCTCAGTTCCATAGCCAGGCCTCACCAAATGAGGTCAGGTATGCTACATCGGAAGATAACAATCTGTCTACACAACATGCCCCAGAGACCTCAAGTACACTTCCACATGTCAATGAACATGCGTGTGGGACATGTGTACAACCCAGACACAGTCCATGTTATGGAATATAGATCACATACATGGGAAGCAGTGCACATCAGTGGGCACCCACAATAGTAACCCAGATGAGTGGATGGTGAATACAATACTCACCCCATGGGGCCACTTCAGGAACTACACCCCTGAGCCACACTGGAGACAATTGTCATGTGGCCTGATGCCAAGGTATTCCCTTTGCCTAGCCTTGTATAGCCTTCAGGCCCATTCACCTACTACACACATGTGAAGCAATGAACCTATGCAACTCAGTACTGGCAAATGTGTGTGTGTGTGTGTGTGTGTGTGTGTGTGTGTGTGTGTGTGTGTGTGTGTGTGTGTGTGTGTGTGTGTGTGTGTGTGTGTGTGTGTGTGTGTGTGTGTGTGTGTGTGTGTGTGTGTGTGTGTGTGTGTGTGTGTGTGTGTGTGTGTGTGTGAGATTAATGATTTTGAAACCAATCACAGTCACTACACCTCCCATTGCCCTACTTTAGCATGCCTGCTGATATTATTCACCTTGAAATAACCCTTTGGCCATGTTTCAGCCATATAAGTTCTGTGGCACTTGCGATAACTGTGTAATACTATAGTATAGCAAACTAGTTACGTAGGAGTTCTGATCCTGCCAACTGTGATAATGTGTACATTTCCCTGAGAGAGTGTATGTGTGTCTTCGTTGACACCTGCTTTTGTGGACATTTACACTTACTACACTTCACTTACCCCTACTTTAGCACTGTTGCTGATGTTACTCACATTCAAAGATACCTTTGGACAGCTCTCCACCATGTAAGCTTTGTGACACATGCCATAACTGTGTAACACTATAATAGCAATACATAGTCAGGTAGGGGTTTGAAACTCAGTACTGATAAGTGTGTGTCATCATTATCTTGTGTGGATGTTGGGATGATTCTGTAATGACAGGATCCATTGCTGTGTGGGTTTTGCTACATCATTATATTGAGGACCTATATGTCCCAAAGTCCACATTACAAGGCCAACAGGTTTCAAATGTTGCAGAGGTTGTTGTAGACAATCCTCAGCCATAAATGTGTACAGTCATGTGCAATTACTATGTGACAGTATGGATTAGTAAACAATATAGGCAACCGTTATAATACCCAGATACCACTGTCCACCCATGGATCATACAAGACCTAGGCTGAGCCATTTGGTTGACATCATGTGCATGTGTTAGGTAGGAAGGTGCACTAGCTGTACTGGTTATGTGTGTGTGTGTGTGTGTGTGTGTGTGTGTGTGTGTGTGTGTGTGTGTGTGTGTGTGTGTGTGTGTATGTATGCACACAGTTCTGCCATGTGGCTGCCCTCTGCAGGGATTTGTTGGACAGCTGCAGACCATACATGGCAGGGTGAACAGTGCACAGTGTCTGGCCACGGACATGAGAACTGTGCCTGCCAGGGGTTCCATGGGCACTAGCAGGTAGAATCCCAGATATGGTACTCTTCCCTGATAATGACAAATGTCCGCTGGATCTGCATCCCTGTTGGGACCGACCAGGACTATCTGCACGTGGCCTGCTATATTGTGGTGTGGACAGCACCTCCCCTGCAGTGCTGGTGCTGGTACTGCCACTACAGGAGTAGCTGTGACTTGATGCACATCCACATAGACCTCCACCTGTTGGTGTTGCTGACCTACGTCCATGTGGCTGTTGCCCTACTCCCACCATATGCTCTAACACAGACACTGCATGGTTGAGGATTCCCAGCATCTCACCCAACTGTCTATCCAGGACCTCTGCAAAATAACTGGGCATCTGCAAGATCATGGATGTTGTCAAGTACAGCAGAATGAGTAGCCCTCTGGAGCCTCAGACTCTGTCTGGTGTAACATTCCATACATGCCTGTGTCTCCATGATGGACCAAAACATGCGTCTGGTGACACTTGCTGTGACACTTCTACCAGGGGTATGATGGCCAGCAGCCCTCCTACGAGCACTCCTGTACATCTGCCTGTGTAGTACATCGATGGTCATCCGGCTATGGCTGCTGTGTACAGACACACTTGCCATTGTCACCAAACTGCCCTGTTCCATGCCACCACCCGCCAACTGTCCCTCATCTCTGGCCACTGGTGATGGGGTATATATAGGCAAATTGTGACTGTGTGCAGGGATGGGGTGGATAAAAGGGGGATGACAACCGCTGGCACAGCTTCAGCCCCTGACAACCCTGCCTGTGCCTCACTATACCTATCATCATTGTCAGAGACTGTATGGACATTAACATCAGTTCACCTGCAGGAGGGACCTGACTCACCTCACCACCTGTGATTGGAAAACAAAAAATTCATTTAGGACCTGTACATCATTGCTTACCTCTATACACACTCACACACACACACACACACACACACACACACACACACACACACACACACACACACACACACACACACACACACACACACACACTTACAGGTGAGGTGGCACAAAGATATTACACAGACCTCTCATTACCCAACAGTCAACATGCATGACATATGGCACTCAACAGCATGCACTGCAGCTATACACAATCCTTATTACCAACATTATACATCTCTGTGATGCATGAGTTGTGTTAGGAGGTGATGCCCCTCCCCCTGGAACACATTGCATCCATGTACACAGTATTATTGTGCAACTGTTCAGCATCCTGGCATGTACTGTGCACCATGCCTCATGAGTGTAGACACCATTGCTGAATGTGTATATGTGTGGTAGTTATGTTTGCTCTGTTGCTCACAGCCCCTATGTGTTTGTCTGATACATACCTGGGATGATATGAGGACAGATGTCATTAGTGTATGCCTGACCTCTGATTTGCAGATCTCATTATCAGCAGTGCATATATGAGCAATAAAATCTGATTACACTGACAACCTTCAAAGCTTACTGTGGCTATGAAGAGTGTACACACCCTTGTTGACATGACATCCTCTTCCATGATATGCAATAGGGCCACAATACTACATATGGTAACATTACACACACCTGATATGTGACATATGACCTGTGCAATCACATGCAGTATCAAACAAATAGTTGTGCAGATGCTGATTGAGATGCACACAATATGTGGGTTGCATAAGTGTGTACACCCTTAATACGATGGTTTGCGGCAGCACCTGTTAAGTGAACTACAGCAGTCACTATTCCTGGAAGGGGTATACTAGCATGGCCCATCTTCACTTGCCATTATTTGGTCACTCCGCTCTACAAATGTCCTTCAACTCTGCCAGATTGCAAGGTCATCTCATGTGCACAGCCCTTGGAGGTCACACAGTGCCTTCACTATTGCTGTGGAGTGAGGGTTATGTCTGGCACAATTCATGAGCTTGACTGTGTTCAGATACAGCCATTCTTAGTGAGCTTTGGATGTATGCTTCAGTTCACTGTTGTGTTTCAGGATGACACCCCTCTCCATCCTCAGCCTTATTGCAGATGTTTGACAACTATGGGCCACACATGAGTGTCATTTTACAGTGTTCCAAATTCAGAACCCTATGTCTACTGGCCTAGTTCCTGTTAATGAACAGCAAACCTAAAGGTGTACACTGGCACCAGCAAGGTACAGATGGGAAGGGTGGGCCTGAGGTGGAGTGAGATGTTGCTTGTGCACCACATGAATCTTTATTAATACTGTCTATAGGTTTCAGCCTTGGTCACCATTACACATTGCAACACATGCCTTTGGGAGACTTGATGTTATGCATATGCTACCTGTAGAGAGCCCTGGATGATTTTTCCTGTGGAACAACTCTTCATCTGATTACCCTAACCCATAGGCTACAAGTATGCAGATTACAGGTGATTGTTGACACAGGTATTGCACAGGCAGTACTTGCTAGACATTCATGCAAGTCGCTTAGTGTTGCTGCATGTTTCTGGGTAGCCTCCATGATCAGTTTGCAACATGTGTTGTCATCTGTCTTGGATGGGCATCTGTTTATTTTCTACAGTAATGGCGTCCCATACTTCATAGTCACATACATGACTGACTGCACTGTTTGCCATGGTATATGCAATGGTGAGGTAAGGCTACTTCTCCCGCTCCTGAGTGCTACCTTTTGGATATGGGATCCATTCCATGGTTTGTAGGATGTGTGCAAGTCATGGCTGCCTCTGTTGCAGGTGAGTGGGCAAATGTCATGGACATATTTCTTGGAAAGCAGACCATTACTTGGTGTGACATTGAGGCCCTGTACTTGATGGAAGGTGCGTACTCAAGAAGAGTGAATGATATCATTACCTCAAAAGCTGCTTCCACAATATGTTATTTGGAGTGCGTGCACACATATGCTTCCAGTGTTTGTTAATGTATGTATTCCCGATATTTGTTGTCCTAACATAGGAGTCCATATTACACATTCACTGCTCATGTTAAGATCACATTAAAGGTTGTAAAAGGTATGGAATGTGGTATTGTGATATGCTATTGTATAGATCTGTAACAATTGCCATTATAATAGTGGTGTATACACTGTTGTAGCCACTGTATAAGGGTAATGTTTAAGACATGTCCCTACTGTAGGCCATTTGTCACACTTATGTTCATCTCTGTCCACACATCTTGCACTGACAAGTTATTAGGTATACTGCAGCACTCTTACATACCCTTCAGATATGCCACCATGGTGACCACTGTGATGCAGTGCAGTTAACAACAACAATAAGTGAACATGTACAGTATGCATTATGGGTAGGTGTGTTAAATGTGTGCATGGAAAATACCATGCTCATAATATGACCGGTGTATTGGTAAACCTGAAGAAAGCGACTCCATACTCACCAGCTACAGGCTGCTGCCCCAGTTGTAAACCAGATGAACCTACATAGTTGTGTGAGAGCTGTTATATCCATAGCCACACCTGTGGCATTGGCACAGGGTGGGAGCAGCATTTCAGTACATCAACAGTACAAACCAACAATACTAGAGATTATGCACATCTGTTCATTACTACACTGCAGCAACAGACTATGTTATCTGACATAAGCATGAAGATACTTTACAGATGAAGATGGATAAGCAACAGTGGTCTACTAATGTGCCCTGAGGCTTTACTTGCATGCTCCTCATCCATTGTGTGGGTAGCACACACCTCCACCTTCCTGGCTTGGCTGGTGGGTGGGTGTCCCAAGGCTGGCTAGGAGCTCCTCAGCATGTGTCAGTGGGGGCTGGATGGCATGACCCCTTACCTGTGGCTAGCTGGTCCCTCCTAACTGCAGCAGCACACTGATGGGTGTGGCAGATGAGAGCTGTGCAACAATGTTGCATCCTGCTCATAACTGCAGTTATGCAGGCTGACATCGTTTACCCTGTGGACGAGCTCATTTCACAGAGCGGTCTTCTTCTGTAGATCAGGACCCTGCATCCAAAGATGGTTCTGTGATGTAGTACTATGAAGTTTATGATAATATCATTCTCCTGGGGAGTATACACAGGAAGACATTTATGGGACATGGTACCTGGAAGACATAAACAGGAGAAAAGGTCAGAGGACCTCATACTGCAAGGATATAATAGTTTTTAATTGACATCCCCCCCCCCACCATATCTGTAACAATAATCTGAACACACAAATCATTGAGTATGTTTACACCAAACCTACTGTTGGGACATATACCCCATTATTCAACAAATATTGAAATGTGTTTCCATTCATGTTCCATGTTGAAAACTATCATTGGTGACCTGTTGCTATGTAATCTTCATGCCGTTGTAATGGCCACTGTGGTTCTATATATGCATGTAAACTGTTTGCTATGCAATTGTTCCAAATCTGGTGTTTTGGATTAATGGGATATATCTATGCATGCTGTTATAACTAATCCTGGATTGTGTTGACTATTAATAACCCACATATGTTCTAAATCTGCAACACAATAGCATGTTTGGAAAGGCCGTTCCCAGCAGACCCACCTCTCCCACATCATCTGACCATGGTACCAGGACACAGCACATCTGGGACCTACCCCCCCAGACCTCCTCATCCTCTGGACCTGCACTACCTTCAGGTGGAACCACCTCAGGGGATGGGGCTCGTCCCCTCCTGGGAGCAGGCACAGACAAGATTCTGTCACCTGAAGTCAGGTCCAGGGTCTGGTGTATATTGAGCTCCACAGAGAATTGGGAGATCTGTTACACCAGGGCCTCATGGCACAATTAGAGGGTCAGTCTGCCCCTCCTGCTTAGCCCCAGCACAGCCACCTTCAGGACCATGAAGGTGCAGTGGTGACTGCCCATGGTTGGGGACCTCAGTCCCACTGTTTCCATTAGGGGACTCATGGGCTTCGAATTTCCAAACACCCCTCCCCATCCAAGGTGTTTACCCCACCATATGTGTCATATACCACCCCTGTATGCTGTCTTGTCTGTCTTCCGACCCAACCTACCTCCTAAAATATACCTACTATCCTTCCCCAACATCCCACTCTCACCTTAACAAAAAAAGGTCAATCTGTTCCCAAAAATAATTTCACACCATACATAACTGTCCATTTTGCACCCGCTTACAACTGCTTAAAAGTGCCTTA